>NW_024041928.1:39435-41935 GCF_014851395.1 Micropterus salmoides | reverse complement strand
TTTAGATTTTAGGGAATCTAAGTGTCCCTGATTTCCTGTGGCCCCTACTAGACCCTGTAGTTCTACCACTTCAATCTCCAGATCCTTCAAAGATCTGATAATGTCCCTGGTGACATTGCGAGTGTACTGCTGACACAGCTGTTTAATCTGGCTTTTTCCAAAGTCCCACCACTGCTGAATACATTTGAAATCAGCCTTAGTTTCTCTGTGAGTGAGCCAGAAAAACTCAAAACAGACTTAAAGGCTTTGTCATGCAACAGTGCAGTATTAAAATGCCAATAAGCACTGCTCAATCTGACGTTTTTAATAAAACAGAACAATAAACAAGACAGTGATCAGTAAACCCACGGGTTAATAAAACAACCTTTAAAGACATTGATGTGATGCTTGAAACAGTAAAACCGATCTAATCTAGCCTGAGATAAAACATTCTCTTTGCAGTGACTCCATGTGTACTGTCTCTGACTTTTATTAAAGCTCCTCCACACGTCCAGCAGCTCGTGTGTTTCTATGAGCTGTTGTAGGCTCTGTGAGGCTCCTGGTGATTCCTGTCCAGCTGTGGATTCTCTGTACAGTTAAAATCACCTCCCAAGAATAAAACTCATCACTACTGCATTTTCTGACAGTATTGCTTAAAACACTCAGCACGTGCAGCTTTCCGCAGCATTACATGGGACATAGACATTTATCAGATTCATCTTTTATTCTCATACTGAACTTTGACCTTCAGTAGACGGCCTTCAATAACTTCCTCCACCTCACAAGATGCAGGCAGGAAACCTCTGGAGAAGAAAAGCCCAACCCCTCCACTGCAGCTGGACTGATGGCTCAGAACAACAACAAACAGGTTTAAAAAGGCCAGCTCTCTTTGTGTCGTCCCTCGCTCCATTTAGATTTAAAGTGCCAATTTTAAAGTGACCCATGGAGAGAGAGAAAATAATAAAGAAACACAAACAAACTTTCAGGAAGAAAAGAAGAGAAGAGGCTGTTTAAACATCCCACCAATAATTTGAGCTTTCACCTTAATGATCAGCTTTCTGAGGCGATATATCTCCTGCTCTGTGAGGCCTTCATCACCAAAACCTCCTGAAGCTCTGGTAAGAGGTTGAGCTGAACTGACAAACAGTTTCAGGTCTGGGAAAAAGTTCTCAACCTTCACAGCCTGAGACCCTCAGTGTCCTGAAGGAACTTTTGTATTTGAGCTAAAGTGTAGCTGCTGCTCCCCTCCTCTTGTGTGAAATCACTGTTTTCTAATGAGCGTGTTTTTCTGTCTTTCTTTCCTTTGGCAACTTTAGCTCTGCTCTGAACACTTTCTGTGCTCTTCTCTTCTGTGCGATTTTCATTAGATCCTCATCAGATAATCCTCATCCTCAATAAAGTCAAACACACTGAAATATTGCTGCTCTGGAACACTCATTCAGCTGACTGTTATACACCTGTTCATGGTTCTCATTTTCTCCCTGGTCAATGTTCAGTTCTGTTTTCTGTGTCTCCCTGTCCGCTTTCTTTCTTCTTGCAGTTCAGCATTAGACACACTGGACATGATTTTATTATCAGACATCTCTCAGCGACTTCCTTGGCCAAGGAACATCTACCGGGATCCTCCACGCGGCCGCATCAGCCGCAGCTACGCCGGGCACTGCGTCAGGTGCCGCAGTCCCATCGGTACCGGGGCCCTCGCCACCGGTATCGGGAGAAAAGGCCGCACCGCCAGTAGTGGGAGCCCCGCCAGGCACCGCGGCAGCTTCCGCAGCCCCACACCGCCCGCCAGCGGCAGCCGCGCTGGGCACCGCGGCAGCGCCGACGCCGCGGCAACATTTCCCTGCTCTTTTAAAAAGTTTTTCGGGCATGAGCGAATTAGATGGCCCTCTGCACCACAGCCAAAACATTTCATGGTTTCCGAAGTTGCAAACACCATGTAATTAAATCCGTCCACTTGAAATTAAAAGATAAATTAATTTCTGCCGAGTTGTTCTTTAGCACCATGAAAACCTGTCTGTGACAAACAACGTGTTTTAACATGGAGACTTACAGCCCAGGGACACCATCTTGAGGGGACAACCTGTCATACCTGGATAGCTCTTTTAACAATAACTCATTTTTTAAGAACGGGGGAGCGTTGGAGATGTAACTTTCCTGGCAGGGTTAACCAGAGGGAGAACCGGGGTAAAAGTATCTTTAATAATTACCCCTTTTTCTACCACATCGTTTACTTTGTCAGTATGATCTAAAAACACCAATGGCTCCGTTCATGCGGGAGGCAGACTTAATGCTGCCATAACCCACCACCTCTCCCACCGCTAAACTCGCCTCCTCCACCGAGCAGCTGACAGCCGGCACCAACTTCACTGCATGTCGGCGTCAGCTTCACAAAATCCACTTCCACATCTACACGGGCCTCCTGCCCAGCCAGCTGGAAGCACCGCCACCAACAAACACAACCACAAGAGACAAACTCTCAACTAACACGATATAAAGAGACAAAGACACACATAAACAT
>NW_024041928.1:0-35000 GCF_014851395.1 Micropterus salmoides | reverse complement strand
AACAGCCACGCTACCACCCATGACTGATTGACATTCATTCATGAGGCCTTTCTCATATCCCACATTTGTGCCTCCTCAACTCCTCGAGCGTGTGATCCGGAAATCGTGTGCCATCTTGAAGGACATCTGAATTCTTAAAATGCACATCGAGGAGCTAGGAGGCTTGCTGGAGGCGATATAAGCGAGGATACATCAGTGTAACCTTCGCGGAAGTCGTGACAAGCAGCTGGACCAACCCATAGCTGTAGCAGGACTGCAGTGTTCCTGTTGTATTCATAAGTTGTATCAGTTAAGCCTATCAAAAAGAATCAAATGCACGATCTAACGTTCTGCCCTTCACCGTTTGTGCAGCGCCTGATAAAGTTCTAGTCGCATTCCTTAATGTCATTTCACTTTGATATCACTGATGTTGTTATTGTTGAATGTGATGTGTAGATGGGCAGCAGGATTGTAAAAACGAACATTAAATAGTGGCTGAATGAAGCGTCTCCCCCAGTTACACTGTGGTCATTTAGGCACGAGCCTAAACACATCCAAAGGTCTCAGACACAGTCCAGTTTCATACAGTAAAACTGTCTGAGTAAAGCAGCCATCCTCCTGATCAATCCTGAGCTCCATCAGAGTCTAAACGTGGATTATAGAAGCTGAAAGTTTAATTCTGTTTCCTCTGCAGAGTTTCCTGTGTTTGGTCTGTCAAATTTACTACTGCAGGTTTTCTTTTGTTTTGTGCCACGATATTTGCTGTAACGTTACTGAACCGATAGAAATGTTTAAATGACTGACAGCAGCCTCTAATCATCGAAGTAAATCGTTAAAGATAACACTCATAGTACATCAGTATAACACACAAGAAAGAAATCGCCTGCAGAGCTACAGGGACCGTTGCAGGTGTGGTAAAATGCCCATGCAGGTGTGGTCTCTAAAATCTGATAAAATAAGTAGTTGGTGGGGGGCGGGTGGATGATTTAGCCTATGCGTAAAGGACTATATGAGTTCCGTTAATGTCTGAGCTGAATTTGGGAAATGAGAATGGCCCCTAGTTAAATAAGTTCTGAAGGTAGAGATACACAAGTGTTGGCCCAGCCCAATCAGCCTCCTGCAGCTGGGAAGGAAGCTGGGAAGGGGAGGGGCTGTAACACCTGGTTACACTTATTAGTGCAGAACTTCCAAATCAAAGTGCTGGAATAAACTGGAGATGCATGTTTCCACTAAGAATAAGACGTATGACCACATTGCAACACGCTGAGTGGAAGCACGTGTGAGAGGATTTCAAATATATCTCCGGGTCTCTAACTGAGTCAGTGCTGTTAGCAGGGGGGCCGCCAGAAATTTTGGACCCCATGACAAAAAACTCAAATTGGACCCCCTCTGCGCAGCTCACCACTTCTCTAGGCCTTAACTGCCCCATCAAAAGCTTTACATAACTCTAATTAAAGGCTTGCAAGTGTCTGGCTTCTTGTAGTTCAAGATTAATACTACCACAATATGTACTGCTGGAGATTTGTACGTGCAAGTCTGCATACAGGATGCAGTTCACTATTTCCTTCTCAAATAAATTGCCCTTCATGATGGGAATAATAAAGTCTGTATCTATAGATGTCATTAGCCATAAGTCAATCTAAATGAACGCATCAAACTGGATTATTTTAATATAATCTGTAATTTACATGCAGGCTGAGGTAAGCTGCTGTCCAGCATCCAGTACAGACAGGAAGGTGTTTTTTTATGTTATTTATTTCATAATGATCATTATGTGAGAAAATCATTTGTGTTTGAATTTCTGTCATTAATAAATATTTCAAGCAAGAGAGACAGAGAAATCGCCACAGCCTCCCTGGATTGATGCTAACTGGCCTGTCATTACCACAGTGCTGCTCCCCTTCTTCACTGGGACAGGGAGGCTACAGTTATGGGAACACTGGGCTGCTGCTGCTGGCTCATCTGTTGTTAGTCTGATAAAAGGAGCAGGGACAATGATTTAAAATGAATATCTTGCTAATGTTTCCCTGCACTGATTAAATATATAAATATAATAGTCACTAGTCTGCAGCTAGTTAGCTTATTTCCCTGTGGACATTAAGCCAGCAGGTTAACACCACCACTGACTAAAGGCCGCCACCTTTCTTGATGAAAAACTGGGTTACAGATTGACATCCTTCCTTTGTCTTTCCTCTCTCTCTCTTTTCTCTCTTTCCTTTTTGAAGACCACATTTGGTTACTAGGCAACATTGTGATCACTGCATCTTCTCACTGCAACTGAACACCATCACTGATGAGCGCGCTGAGGACCAAACCATTTCATGCAGACACAGGGGGGTGGTCGGTCAATATGGAGGAGGTTTTTTTGGTCAATGTGGATATTTAACTTTACAGACAAAAACAAGTCAGAACAAAAAGATCATTCATTTTATTATTATATGAAATATATTTATATCAATGATGGTTTAATAATGTAATATAATTTCATATTAGTTATTATTTTATTTATTTTTCTTAGAATTGTCCTAAATTCCCCCCCCTATACGGCGCCCATGGCTGTTACGGGTTTAGGGTCTGTAAGAGAGCGAGAGAGAGACAGTGGAGGCAATAAAAACTGAATTTCACAGGGGTCTCATTTGTAGTTATTATATTTGCCAGTAATGGCCACTTGCTTTACTTCCACCAAATAAGTGAACAGTGATTAAATAAGGCCACTGAAATTAAATTAAATGAGTTACTAAAGTGGCAAAAAGTAGAATGGATGTGACCTTTCTGACTCTCTCCTGCCTTCTTGTGTCTCCAATCTGAACTGCAGCTCGAAGACATAAGCAGAGGGAAAGAGATGACTACTAAAAGATATGCAGGTGGACCAGTGGGTCCAAATCAGGCTGTTGACGGCGACTACAAAAACTCAGGTTACAACAGGGGACACGTTTACCCCCACTGCCACAACTGTGATGAGGACCAGGCTGAGTCAACCTTCACCCTCACCAATGCTGCCCCACAGACAGGACCAGACAACATACAGTGGTACAATGAGGTGGAGAAAAAAGTAATTGACATTATCGATAATCTCTGTAGATTAAACACAGCCCATGTAGTGACTGGGGTCATTCCAGGAACCAAGTATATAAACTTTAGAGTGAATATTCCGAGTTATTACTGGTCAGCTTTTTGTTGTAAAGACAAAAACAGCAATTCATTTATCTCACGGGGATACACGTTAGAGATGAATGAGAAAGGGACTGCAAAAGCTGAACAATGGTCATTAGATCGCCTGAATACTGCTCTTGGAAATGGGTACAAATTCCTATTTCAGGTGTTTGGGACACTTAAAGGCTGTTCTTAAAGCTCACACCCACAACACACAAACATGCCTCTCAAGGTAGATGTGGTGGTATGTGTAACCTTTCTAATAATGATGACTATTTGCAACGGTGTGTGATCATTAACACATACCTAACAGGGTGGAAGGGGAATCAGTATGTGGTATGTGGAACCAAACACAAACTACTTGATCGTACAGAACAGGTTGCGTTACCAACTCTCAGTACATTTACATTCATTTAGCAGACGCTTTTATCCAAAGCGACTTACAATTGCTATACATGTCAGAGGTCACACGCCTCTGGAGCAACTAGGGGTTCAGTGTCTTGCTCAGGGACACAATGGTGGATGTGTCACAGTGGGAATTGAACCCGGGTCTCTCACACCAAAGGTCTTATCCACTGCCAGCCCATACCTGTATGTGATAATAAACACACAACTGTATGTGATAAACACACCTGTATGTGTTCATTAACACACACACACACACACACACACGTTCATTAACACACACACACACACATTCATTGACACACACACACATACATTCATTGACACACACACACACACCTGTATGTGTTCATTAATACACACACACACCACATGTTCATTAACACACACATTCATTAACACACACACACACACATTCATTAACACACACACACACACATTCATTAACACACACAATTCATTACACACACACACACACATTCATTAACACACACAATTCATTAACACACACACAATTCATTAACACACACACACACAATTCATAACACACACACACACACACACAATTCATTAACACACACACACACACACAATTCATTAACACACACACACACACATTCATTAACACACACACACACAATTCATTAACACACACACACACAATTCATTAACACACACACACACACATTAACACACACACACATTAACACACACACACACACACACACACAACCGGTATGTGTTCATTAATACACACACACACACACACACGTTCATTAACACACACACACACACACGTCATTAACACACACACACACACGTTCATTAACACACACACACACACATTCATTAACACACACACACAACCTATATGTGTTCATTAATACACACACACACACACACACAACCGGTATGTGTTCATTAATACACACACACACACACACAACCGGTATGTGTTCATTAATACACACACAACCGGTATGTGTTCATTAATACACACACACAACCGGTATGTGTTCATTAATACACACACACACACGTTCATTAACACACACACACACACATTCATTAACACACACACACACATTCATTAACACACACACACACATTCATAACACACACACACACATTCATTAACACACACACACACACATTCATTAACACACACACACATTCATTAACACACACACACATTCATTAACACACACACACACACACACACACACACACACATTCATTAACACACACACACACACATTCATTAACACACACACACACACATTCATTAACACACACACACACACACATTCATTAACACACACACACACACACACACACACACATTCATTAACACACACACACACACACAACCGGAATGTGTTCATTAATACACACACACACACACACACCTGTATGTGTTCATTAATACACACACACACACACACACACACGTTCATTAACACACACCCACACACACCTGTACGTGTTCATTAACAAATTGCAATGTGACACTACAACTCCCATGAGTAGGCTACTATCTACACATAGTGTTTGCTCATTGGTCCGTTAGTGAAGCCCATTGTTTGGCGCGCTACTGACCAACGACACTGTAAACAGGAAGACGCTATGGAGATTAAAGTCGCAGACTGGCTGTCGGACTGAAGGCTGTTTTAGCCTACCATTAATTATCCACTTAACCAGCAGCAGCGAAGACAAAGCAATCTTTTTTTAATATCACGAGAATCCACGCAACATGCGCGCCCCACTGTCTCTCCTCTCTCGCAATGGTGCGCATCAAGTATGACATCCAGACTTTTGTAAAAGAATATAAAAGTTGAATCTGTCACAGGGCAGCCACAGACCCTCAGACCTGTAGACCGTCAGCCTCTTCTTTTAACCTGATGGTATGATCTCTGTCATCACACGCGTCTGGTCGCATGCACGCACACAACACAGCGATCAGTCAGAGCGTGAGTGTGCGTGGCCGAGCAGTATAGAGATGAAATGGATAGCAGAAGGAGAGAAAGAGAAAAGGCAGAAGGAAAGTGCCCATAAATGCTGTAAAATTACAGATATACTCATGATTAAGGGACGTGGTGTTACTAGTAGGTCTGCCCTTATCACACCAAATCGTCCTATCACAATACCTTTCCAGAGTTGATTATTAAAATATAGAACTATGTTTTAATAAAAGTTGTCATATAGGAGAGCAGAAGATGCGTCTGTATGCGAATAATATGGAAAAAAAGACCTGTTTACTCGTTTTGTATCTCCAGTTAGAGCTACCACAGCTTCATGATGATAAACATGAATCTAGTCAGAGCTCCGAGGAAATGCAGATGCAAAACAATCCAAAAGTACACAAAACTGATATAGGCTGATATAAAATTTTAATCCAGTTGCCTTAATTGAGGATGTTTTTCTTGGACAAAATAATTTCGATTTTGCTTTTTGTTTCTAATGCAGATCATTTTTCCATTTTTAAAAATAGTTTTTCTGATGAGTTTTTACCTTTTCAATGAATCTTTTACACCCATGCAACTGTCACGGTTTGTCGTGTGTGCAGGCAGGAACAGGTATAGGACCCAAACGCAGAACAAGCAGGCGGGACAGATACAGTCTCTTAGAATTTATTAAACTCAAAAGGAACTAAACTTACAGCAGAGTCCAAACCAAGGTTGCCTGCAGAGCAACAAAAACACAGTCCATAAAAAATGATCCAGGGGAAGACCAAACAAAAGGATAATCCAACAAACAAGGTTGCAGAGGCAGTCAAGCAAGACACACGGCAGTGGACGAACATACAACGAACCAGCCACAGCTGAACAGAAGTCACACACATTTAAGCATTGGCTAACAAGGAGGGCGGGAGCACAAACAGGTGATACTAATAAAGAGAGCAGACAGGCACCAAGAACTACAACCAGAAGTACACAGACCAAAAGTTAAGGGTGAAGGTTGACTCAGCCTGGTCCCCATCACAGTTGTGGCAGTGGGGGTAAACGTGTCCCCTGTTGTAACCTGAGTTTTTGTAGTCGCCGTCAACAGCCTGATTTGGACCCACTGGTCCACCTGCATATCTTTTAGTAGTCATCTCTTTCCCTCTCCTTATGTCTTCGAGCTGCAGTTCAGATTGGAGACACAAGAAGGCAGGAGAGAGTCAGAAAGGTCACATCCATTCTACTTTTTGCCACTTTAGTAACTCATTTAATTTAATTTCAGTGGCCTTATTTAATCACTGTTCACTTATTTGGTGAAAGTAAAGCAAGTGGCCATTACTGGCAAATATAATAACTACAAATGAGCCCCCTGTGAAATTCAGTTTTTATTGCCTCCACTGTCTCTCTCTCGCTCTCTCTCTCTCTCTCTTACAGACCCTAAACCCTAACAGCCATGGGCGCCGTATAGGGGGGGAAATTTAGGACAATTATAAGAAAAATAAATAAAAATAAATTATAAACTAATATGAAATTATATTATACATTATATAAACCATCATTGAGTATAAATATATTTCATATAATAATAAAATGAATGGTCTCTTTGTTTTTACTTGTTTTTGGCAGTAAAAGTTAAATATCCACATTGACCAAAAAGTAAACCTCCATATTGACCGACCACCCCCCTGTGTCTGCATGAAATGGTTTGGTCCTCAGCGCGCTCATCAGTGATGGTGTTCAGTTGCAGTGAGAAGATGCAGTGATCACAATGTTGCCTAGTAAACCAAAATGTGGTCTTCAAAAAAGGAAAGAGAGAAAAGAGAGAGAGAGGAAAGACAAAGGAAAGGATGTCAATCTGTAACCCAGTTTTTCATCAAGAAAGGTGGGCGGCCTTTAGTCAGTGGGTGGTGTTAACCTGCTGGCTTAATGTCCACAGGGAAATAAGCTAACTAGCTGCAGACTAGTGACTATTATATTTATATATTTAATCAGTGCAGGGAAACATTTAGCAAGATATTCATATTAAATCATTGTCCCTGCTCCTTTTATCAGACTAACAACAGATGAGCCAGCAGCAGCCCAGTGTTCCCATAACTTAACTTAACTTAACTTAACTTAGACTTTATTTGTCCCTGTAGGGCAATTGGTTCTGCAGCAAGACATAGACACAGGACAGATACATATGCAAGACCGAAATACATAAAGACTAAATGTTAAAAGCTCTGGTTGTACAACAGAGAATTTAGAAGATAGATAGATAAGTGCTACAGAATGAGGTGCTCCATTTCTGAAAATAAATAAATAAATAGGCCTCCAATTCAACAACCATATGTTAAAAAGAAACATCTAACGATGTTCATCATAAAACCATATATAGCATGACTGCAACAACATTTCCATAACAATCACCATCACTTCAACAACATCATCAACATCAGTGCTATACATGTTATAACAACCCCATCACTATTTAATTATTAACTCTATCTACTTCTCCGGACTGAGTTTAGAAAAGAGATGGCATTCAGAACGAATGAGTGCCTGTATCTATTGCTTTTTACTGGGGGTAATCTGAACTGAGACCTTCACTATACTGGTAAGAGTAGTTTTGGCCTTAACAGTGAGATTACCATACCAGCAAATTACAGAGAATGTTAATACAGACTCAATGTATGATTTATAAAAAACGGTCATGGGGGTCTTATCAGCATGAAACTTTGACAGTTTGCGAAGGCAAAACATCTTTGTTGGCCTTTTTTGCAGAGCATCTCAGTGTTGGAATTAAAATTCAATTTATTGTCAATCAAACTACCCAGATACTTATATGATTCTATGAATCCCACCATCTGCCCATTGATGGTAGTGTTCTGAGGAGTTGATGACTTATGCCTAAAATCAATCAGCATGTCCTTTGTCTTTTCTACATTTAATTGAAGGAATGCCCTATCACACCAGAGCACAAAATCATCAACAACAGGACCATGATCACTTTCCTCAGAAGAGAGGAGACTGACAATAGCAGAATCATCTGCAAATTTTAAAATATGTATATTTTCATGCTGGCTGCGGCAATCATCAGTACAGGGACGTGCACAGGAATTTTAAAGGGCAGTTGCTCTGACCTGAAAAAAGGCACTAAACACAGTATCCAAAATGTATTAACAATATAAATGTCACCAAAATACATATGAGAAAAAGAGTTCCTTATATTATTGTTTATTGTTTTTTTTAATCATTATTATTTTT
Source organism: Micropterus salmoides (assembly GCF_014851395.1). Taxonomy (NCBI): domain Eukaryota; kingdom Metazoa; phylum Chordata; class Actinopteri; order Centrarchiformes; family Centrarchidae; genus Micropterus; species Micropterus salmoides. The sequence goes on along the minus strand of NW_024041928.1, from coordinate 26,277 downwards.
TATTTTTTTTCCTTTTTTTTTTATTTGAAAATAAATAATCTAGATTGAATTGACAGATGGGGAAAACTCGCTTCTAATAAAATATTAAATAAAAAAACGCTTAGATTTCGGAAAAAAATACAATCCTTTTTTAACCTTTTGGCTTCCCGTACATTCAGTTGCGCTTCTAGCTCGTATTCACTTCTGTTGGTACGTATCACGTATGGTAACTGGGCAAAACTACGCATGATTTGTTGTAGTATGATTGCATAAAGGAAGGAAACAGGAATTCCGGTAGGGAACAGAATCGACTGACGTGCAGGCAGCGCTGCAGCAGTGCAGCCACTTAAACAGAGTTTGCTCTTCCCCTACTGACTTTCACTTTCGGTGCCCGAATGGAAGTGAATGAGGCTTTGCGATCGCGATTATTTTTTTATTTTATCTTTTTTTCTCGGAAGGGCGAGTCGGAAGGGCAACTTGAGTCAGGAAAGGCAAACGGGCAGTTGCCCGGGCAACCAGAGCAACCCCCCTGTGCACGTCCCTGCATCAGTATAAAGAATAATAAAGGAGTGGTGAGAGGACACACCCCTGGGGAGACCCCGTGGATGATGACATCTCCTCCGACAAGCAACCATTCACACTTACTCTCTGAGTTCTGTCAGTTAAGAAGTCAAGAATCCAACCCACTATATTGAGATCAAGGTCAAAGTTCTTTAGGAGCTTATCAACTAAGATGTGCGGTTGGATGGTATTTAAAGCAGATGAAAAATCAACAAATAAAATCCTTGCATGTGTTTTACTACCTTCGAGGTGTTTGAACAACAAATTCAACAGAGTAGCAGTGGCATCATCCACCCCACGCTTAGCCCTGTAAGCAAACTTTAGTGGGTCAAGAAGATTCTCAGTTTTTATTAGGACAACTTTTCATAACTAAGGAGGTCAGAGCAACCGGCCTAAAGTCATTTAATACTTTGGGATGATTACGTTTGGCCACTGGAATGACTGTAGACTGTTTCCAGATATTCGACACTCTCTGTTGTTCTGAAGACAACTGGAAGATATAATGAAAAACTGGGCCTAATTGCTCTGTACATGAGATGAGCAGGCGACTGCCTATGTTGTCATGCCCGGGGCTTTTTCTTTGCTCTCCTTATTCACTTCTTATTTCCTTTTTCAGTTTGTTCAATTCTATGAAATTGCCTTCTTTGAACGCCCACCTCTTTCTGTTAATAACAGCTTAAGTGGTTTTCTTACCCATGGCTTATTATTTGAATACAGCTGTACAATCTTGTCAGGAATTACGTTGTCAACACAGTAGGAAGCATAACAGCTGACAACATCTGTAAGATCATTGATGTTGGTACAGGACTCCTTAAACATGTCCCAGTCGGTGCAATAGAAATAGCCCTGTAGGCTCAGGATGGCAACCTCTGTCCAGTTCTTAACACATTTGGTGCGAGTTTTTCTGCTCCTTAAGGCCAACGGGATGAGCTGGACGCAGTTGTGGTCAGCCCCGCTCAGTGAGGGAAGAGGAAGAGCTTTGTATGCACCTTTGACAGAACCGTAACACAGGTCCAGTGTCTTGTTTTGACTACTCGGGCACATAATATATTGATAAAAGTCCCTCACACACTTTTTCAGCAAACAATGGTTAAAATCACCAAGGAAGAAAACAGGTACTTCAGGTGATATTGCTTGCAGTTTTTGTGTTACATGCAATACTCCGAGGCTTTATCCACATTTGCTCTTGGATGAATGTACACAACTGTAACAAATATTTGGGGGAAATCCCGGGGCAAGTATGGGGGGAGCAAAGCCACTGACAATAGTTTTACATCTTTAGTGCACAGACTTTCTCTGACAAGAACATTTTTGCAATATCTTTGGTTCACGTATAGGCAAACTCCCCCACCTCGCGACATTCCAGTAACACTCGCATCTCGGTCCAGGCGCACGGGTACACCAAACCCATCAATGGCCAGTTCCGAGTCCAGATCACAGCTCGAAAGCCATGTCTCTGTGATCGCCAGTAAACACGCATCTCTAAATTCATGCTGGAAACGTACGTGGGCTTGCAACTCATTAATTTTATTTCCAAGTAACTGGACATTTGATTGTATAATAGAAGGCAGGGGAATCCGGGGGAAAGATTGTTTTCTCAATCTTTGGATTACGCCACCCGCTACCTCGCTTCCTGGTCTTGCGGGGTAGTTCGCCGGTAAATTCTCCTCTTCCTTTTCCTCTTGATTGATTAGTGAAACAGTTGAGATTAGGGAAGATTAAATCCGAGGGAGGGTTGTTGACCTGAAAGTTGCTCCATTTTAAGAGAAAGTCCCTGCTGTATCGGATGTGCGTTGGGTTGGGCAACTCATTCAGAGTTTCCACAAGGTGGAACGCCGTCCACAGTAAAAACAAAGTGGTCCACTCCAAGCTATTTGTTTTCCAACAAAGCAGCGTGAGGAAAAAGTCAGTAGATTTCTTCTCACCCTCTCAGGCCGTAACATTCAGTGTATAAAATAAACAAAACAATGAACAACATAAGACCAGACGTGCCTTGCTGCTGGTCGCTGCATGAGCATTCAGTGGACTCCCTGTCCCAGTGAAGAAGGGGAGCAGCACTGTGTTAATAACAAAAAAGAAAACAAAATATTTATTAATGACAGAAATTCAAACACAAATGATTTTCTCACATAATGATCATTATGAAATAAATAACATAAAAAAACACCTTCCTGTCTGTACTGGATGCTGGACAGCAGCTTACCTCAGCCTGCATGTAAGTTACAGATTATATTAAAATAATCCAGTTTGATGCGTTCATTTAGATTGACTTATGGCCGTTAATGACATCTATAGATACAGACTTTATTATTCCCATCATGAAGGGCAATTTATTTGAGAAGCAAATAGTGAACTGCATCCTGTATGCAGACTTGCACGTACAAATCTCCAGCAGTACATATTGTGGTAGTATTAATCTTGAACTACAAGAAGCCAGACACTTGCAAGCCTTTAATTAGAGTTATGTAAAGCTTTTGATGAGGCAGTTAAGGCCTAGATAAGTAGTGAGAACAGCTGTGCAGAGGGGGTCCAATTTGAGTTTTTTGTCATGGGGTCCAAAATTCCTGGCGGCCCCCCTGCTTTTATGTAACGATGAGACCTGACCTTTGTCTCTCTGTTAGATTCCATTGGCTTCTCTCAGAGTGTTCATGAACCGACTCACTGTTTTAACCACACCCTCGACCTTGTTTTGGTGTATGGTATTGAAATTGAACATTTAGTGGTGTTCCTACAGAATCCCTCTTTATCCGACCACTGTTTGATAACTTTTGAGTTTGTATTGCTGAACTACTCGCCATTGGGCCAAAAATTTCTATACAAGATGTCTGTCTGATAGTGCTATAGCTAAATTTAAGGATGCGATTCCATCAGCTCTAAATACATTATCAAGTCACAAAGTAACGGAGGACTCCTATGCTAATTTCAGTCCCTCCCAAACTGATCATCTGCGAATGACACTCGACTCTGTAGGCCCTCTAAGAAAGAACATACTAAAACAAAGACGGTTAGTTCCATGGTATAATACTGAACTCGCACTTAAAGATGTTTTACCCTTAGTCAGCACCTCTATACTAGATATGATCAATCTATCTTTATCAACAGGCTATGTACCACAGTACTTTAAAGTAGCTGTAATTAAACCTCTTCTGAAAAAGCCCAAACTTGATCCGGATGTTTTAGCCAACTATAGACCTATATCTAACCCTCCATTTCTCTCTAGGGGTTCTGGAGAAAGCAGTTGCTAAACAGCTGTGTGACTTTCTACAGAGCAATAGTTTATTTGAGGATTTTCAGTCAGGATTTAGAGCTCATCATAGCACAGAGAAAATTACTAACGACCTCCTTATTGCATCAGACAAAGGACTTGTCTCTGTACTGGTTTTATTAGATCTTAGTGCTGCATTTGATACCATTGACCATCAGATCCTATTGCAGAGACTGGAACATTTCATTGGCATTAAAGGAACCGCTCTAAGCTAGTTTTGTTAAGAGTGTGGTTTGTGTTCATGTTTAAGTCTGTTTTTGGTTCTGTCTGTCAAGGTTATGGCTGTTCCCCCAGTTATCCCTCTGCATGCCTGTCTCTCTGCCTCATTAGTCCTCATTAGTCCTGATCCCGGTCACCTGTGTTTCTCCCACCCTGCTCGTTAGTCCTTGTGTGTATGTTTGCTGTCAGTCCTGTCTCATGCAGTGTGTTGCTTGTTGTGCACTGTCTTGTGTGTTGCCCTCTGCCTGCTCGTTTCGTGTGGATTTGGATTTTGGATTTCGTTTGGATTACTTGTTTTGTTTGGATAGTTGGTTATTTTGTATTATTGAATTCTTCCACTAGTAAGTGTGGACGCCTTAAGTTTCTATAATAATAATCTGAACTGTACCTGCTCTGTGTGAGTCCTGTATTGGGTCCACCAACCTTTCAACCTACACATACCTGTGACAGAATGACTGGACACAATAATGGACCAAGCAGATACCATGTCTGACAAACTTTATGAACTGTGCATGGACTTGTCTGAGCTGCGTACCATGTGGAGGAATGCCAGCCATGGCCAACATAAGGAGGCTGTTGGTGCTTTGGCTAGGAAAAGGGTTTCTGAGAAGCCAGAGCTCAGAGACGTAGTCCCAGACTGGTTGTTCAGCTTCCTCCACACAGCAGCTCCAATTCAGGCCAGTTGTTCATCAGCATCTCAGCCTGTTAGCCATATGCAGCTAACTGGTCTTGTTTTTGTTGGACCTAGCATTAGAGCCAGAGAGCACACGGACTACTTGTCCCCAACCAGCTAGCTGTCAGCCAGCTAGCCTCCTGCATGATTCCCGACCGGCTAGCACTGTTAGCCACCTGCCTGGTCCGCGGCCGGCTAGCGCTGCTAGCCCTCTGCGTGTACTACCTGACCCCCACCCTGCTAGCACTGGTAGCCCTCTCCAGTCAGTGGTCCGACCGACTCCTACCCCCCAGTTCCTGTCAGTGGTTCGACTGACGCCTGTTACTGGTTCCTCATCAGTGGTCAAACTGATACCGCCACCAAGGTCTCAGTCGGAGGTCCAGCCAACTCCTTCTCCATGTCTCCATCTGGTGAATTTTTCCATGTGGATTATGTTTTTGTTTGGAGTTACTTTTGTTTGGACATTTGCCACTGTGCTCCCAGTGTAAGCCTGCTTTATTTGTTTGTTTAGTTGCATCCTCCTCGCTGTAGTCTGCGTTTGGGTCCACACCTCTCCTCTCTGCCACTGCACTCAGTTTATGTCCTATATATCAGATCGATCTCCGTTGTTAACAATGAATCATCCATGCACGCCATAGTTTGTCATGGAGTCCCACAAGGATCTGTGCTGGGACCAATCCTGTTCGCTTTGCTTCCTTTAGGCAATATTATCAGGAAACATTCCATAAACGTTCACTGTTATGCAGATGATACTCAGTTATATCTATCGATCAAGCCAGATGAAACTCAGTTAGCTAAACTTCAAATGTGCCTTCAGGATGTTAAAACCTGGATGACCTGTAATTTTCTCATGTTAAACTCAGATGAAACTGAAGTTATTGCTCTGGGGCCTAAGCACCTCCATGACGCATTATCTGAAGATATAGTTTTCCTTGATGGCATCGCCCTGGCCTCCAGCACCACTGTGAGGAATCTTGGAGTTATCTTTGATCAGGACATGTCGTTTAAGTCTCACATTAAGAAAATTTCAAGGACCGCCTTTTTTCACCTACGTAATATTGCGAAAATCAGGAACATCATGTCGAAAAATGATGCAGAAAACTAGTCCATGCATTTGTTACTTCTAGGCTGGATTACTGCAGTTCCTCATTATCAGGCTGCATTAAGACTCTTCAGCTGATCCAGAATGCTGCAGCACGTGTCTGACAGGAACCAGGAAAAGAGATCATATTTCTCCTGTTTTAGCTTCTCTGCATTGGCTTCTAGTAAAATCCAGAATAGAATTTAAAATCATTCTTCTTACCTACAAAGCTCTTAATAGTCAGGCACCATCTTATCTTAAAGAGCTCATAGTACCTTACTAAATTTATTAATTTAGCTGATGCTTTTATCCAAAGTGACTTTGCGACAATTGCTATATATGTCAGAGGTCGCACACCTCTGGAGCAACTAGGAGTTAAGTGTCTTGCTCAGGGTCACATTGGTGTGTCACAGTGGATTCAAACCCAGTTCTCTCACACCAAATACATGTGTCTTATACACTGTTCCACCACCAAAGCTACTACCCCACCAGAGCACTGCACTCCCAGAATGCACCTGTGGTTCCTAGAGTCTCCAAAAGTAGACTAGGAGCCAGAGCGTTCAGCTATCAAGCTCCTCTCCTGTGGAACCAGGTTCCAGTTTGGGTTCAGGAGGCAGACACCATCTCCACATTTAAGAGTAGGCTTAAGACTTTCCTCTTTGATAAAGCTTATAGTTAGGGCTGGCTCAGGTGAGTCCTGAACCATCCCTTAGTTATGCTGCTATAGGCCTAGACTGCCGGGGGATTTCCCATGATGCACTGAGCTCCTCTCTCCTCTACTTTCTCTCCCTCTGTATGCAACCTTATCCCATTATTGCATGTTACTAACACAACTTCTCCCCTTTCTGGTAGTCTTGTGCTTTCTCGTCCCTCTCCTCTCTCCTCCTATCACTTCCTGCAGGTGTCTCTGGCTCTGGAGCAGTGGAGTCTGGATCTGTGGTACTCCCAAGAGTACCAAGAGAGACCACTACTACATTCGCTCAGATCTCAAAGATTTTAGATCAACCCAATCTTGTCCAAATTAACTAGAAGCTTATGGGGGGATATCGTGCCCGGGTGCTACAGCAGATCTTCCCTATTATAGCTTCCCCACAATGCCTCAAATACAGCACTGAGAAAGGACAAGCCATAAACTTCTTGTTGTCGAAGTTCACAGTGCAAAGAATTTTAAACTCCTGACAGTTTCTACAGGAAATCCAGTGATGATCAACAGTTTAAGTTTATCAGGAGAGTCTTGTGAGTCACTGGATAAGATAAATTTGTTGGTTTCACCTACATTTATTAAACACACTCTCCTCACACCACTGCTGCAGAGAAACTATATGAATAAAATCTGGGCCATGTTTTGCAGGGTCCCTGTCACACAGAAGGCCAACCAGGGCCATGTCATCAACACACTGTAGGAAGTTAAGTGGGAGTCTTGGATTTTAAACTCTGGTTTACAAAGAAAACAACAAAGGTGATAAAATGCCAGCTTGTGAGGCACCTGTTTTTAGAGTCCTCATCTCTGACACCTTTTACACACATTCTAGGATTGCATCAAAAAGCTGAAATTATTGCCTTTATTAGTGACTGCTTGGCTTCTGATTCTCACTGACTGAGCTTTGACATTAGTTTGCCTTCCGTTATCCAAAGAAATAACGACATGATTATACAGCATTTTAAGGATTTTTTTAAGGACATTTTAGTTTGATTGTTGTCAGTCACCTGGTTTCAACAAGTAAAAAAAAGCTGAATAGAATTTGAGGAAGACTTGGAGAAATATGGAGTCATCAGCAAAACCTGAGGAGCCAAGAAGGATTTTACACCTAAAAACATTTATGTTTTCCAATGGGGAGCAGGTTTTAACTGAGGCTTCACTGTAAAGGAGTTGCAGCTTGATGACCCCTCCCTCTGCTTCCTGCTCTCCCACACAGCGAGCTCCACTCTGTCTATGTATTTACTTGTTCCCTCCCATTCAGATCTTCAGTTTGAAGATGAGTGTAACTAACATGTGGTGAAGTGCAGGAGCTGGTAGGCCCCATTCACTGCAGAAACACATGCTGTTCAGATCAAATCAGAGCTCAAACCAGTTTCACTTCCTGAGAAAGTAAAACTCAGACAGTCGTTGCCACGAGAGGTGAAATGGCGCAGAAAGGAGTTCAGCTGAATCGGGAAACCTTCTCTTGTTCCATCTGTCTGGATCTACTGAAGGATCCGGTGACTACTTCCTGTGGACACAGCTACTGCATGAACTGTATTAAAACCCACTGGGATGAAGAGGATGGAATGAAAATCCACAGCTGCCCTCAGTGTAGGCAGACCTTCAGACCGAGGCCTGTCCTGCTGAAAAACACCATGTTAGCAGTTTTAGTGGAGGAACTGAAGAAGACTGGACTCCAAGCTGCTCCTGCTGATCACTGCTATGCTGGACCTGAAGATGTGGCCTGTGATGTCTGCACTGGGAGAAAACTGAAAGCCCTCAAGTTCTGTCTGGTCTGTCTGGCCTCTTACTGTGAGAAACACCTTCAACCGCATTATAAATCCTCTGCCTTTAAAAAACACAAGCTGGTGGAGCCCTCCAAGAAGCTCCTGGAGGTGAGTCAAAAAAACATCCAGCAGAGAATCCAGGACAGAGAGAAAGAGGTGAAGGTGCTTCAGCAGGAGGTGGAGGTTATCAATGGTTCTGCTGATAAAGCAGTGGAGGACAGTGAGAAGATCTTCACCGAGCTGATCCGTCTGATGGAGAAAAGAAGGTCCGATGTGAAGCGGCAGCTCAGATCCCAGCAGGACACTGAAGTGAGTCGAGTCAAAGAGCTTCAGGAGAAGCTGGAGCAGGAGATCACTGAGCTGAAGAGGAAAGACGCTGAGCTGAAGCAGCTCTCACTCACAGAGGATCACAACCAGTTTCTACACAACTACCCCTCACTGTCAGCACTCAGTGAATCTACAGACTCATCCAGCATCAAGGTCCGTCCTCTGCGCTACTTTGAGGATGTGACAGCAGCTGTGTCAGAAGTCAGAGACAAACTACAGGACGTTCTGAGAGAGACATGGACAAACATCTCACTGTCAGAACCAGAACCCAAGACCAGAGCTGGATTCTTAGAATATTCATGTGAAATCACACTGGATCCAAATACAGCACACGCACGTCTGTTATTATCTGAGGGGAACAGAAAAGCAACATTTATGAGTCAGCAACAGTCTTATTCTAGTCACCCAGACAGATTCACTGGATGGTGGCAGATCCTGAGTAGAGAGAGTCTGACTGGACGTTGTTACTGGGAGGTGGAATGGAGAGGGGCAGGAGTTTATGTGGCAGTTGCATACAAGAATATCAGCAGAGCAGGGTGGTCGAATGAATGTATATTTGGATACAATGACAAATCTTGGGCGTTCAGATGTGGCAACGACAGTTATAAATTTTGGTACAACAATGTCCAAACTCCCGTCTCAGGTCCTCAGTCCTCCAGAGTAGGAGTGTACCTGGATCACAGTGCAGGTATTCTGTCCTTCTACAGCATCTCTGAAACCATGACTCTCCTCCACAGAGTCCAGACCACATTCACTCAGCCTCTCTATGCTGGACTTTGGTTTTATTCTGGAGGCACCGCTGAGTTCTGTAAAGTCAAATAGTCAGAAGTCAGTTAAAAGTTCAGTGCGCAATATTTAGAGGGATCTATTGACAGAAACTAATTACAATTTACATTACTATGTTTCAGTTATGTATAAATGTATCAGCTCCCTGAAGTTGTACTGCATGGTCCTGACTCAAACTTGTAACCTCAGGTAAGGGAGGCAGATGCGCATACAAGGAGGCCAAAACCCATGGGCCCTTGTCCCAGTCACTCGCACATCTCGGCGTTGGGGACTGAGATTAACTCTCTACATAAAGACCTTACATAATGAACCGTTGTGGGTTTTTTTTACCTTAGAGATATTTCTCTCTAGTGTCTCTAGTGCTTAAACTTGTTTTGTCTTCATGTTTGTTGCTGAGAGCTGATTGTTGTGGCATTTCTTCACTGCACAGAGATCAGCTGTCAATCAAACATTGTGGGCGGTACTTTGACGTCTTCTCATTAGGTACTGTGTAAATGTTTGAGTTTCTTTAGGTGGCGCTCCTTCCTGTGTCTGTTTAGCCATGGAGGCTATCACTGCTCAGGATGACTTTTGTTTACCTGAACTGACATTTCTCTGCATGAAAATGGAAAAAATATCTGTGCTCTAAGTGTTTGTTCAATATTTGTATTGATGTATTTTTATGTTGTTGTTTCTCTTCCACTGCATGGGTCTGAAAAGAGAAAGCAGCAGACCTTCCTTTATCAGAGAGATTTTATTCTCCCTGGGTAAACAAATCTATAATTACATTTACATGCATTTGTTTGGCAGAGCAAATGTTGTTCTTGTTGTCCAAAGAGATGTACCAATGAGGGACTACGAGGTATTATAAACTGTAATTATTATGATGACAATCAATAAGGAGATGCTTCATTCTTTTTATTGACATTGAGATTCTGCTCAAACCCACTGATTGTGTGGATGAAGTGAATCTGTACCTGAAATCATTGAACAAGAGTAATTTAACAGACGTTACTGATGGGATGTGTGAACAAACTGAAGGTTTACATGATGAATAAACAAACATGAACAAAGTCTTTCCTTCCTGTCTTCATTCCAGGGTATCATACAAAGCTGATGGAGAAAATGTGAAAGTAATATGAGAGTAACTGAGGCAGTTTTCCTCCTGAAACACCAAAGTACCAAAGTACAGAGTTCATGTTTAGAGCAGAAGAGTATTTGTCAGTCAGTCTCTGTCCTTTCAGCTTTCTTCACTAAAACAGCTTTGTCACAGAGAAATGAGCACTGGCTCCACCTGCTGTTTCTTATTTTCAATACAGAGGAAAATCTACATTGAAGACTTTCTGCACGCTTTTTAATTTTTAGCTTCACTATAATGTGCCTCTGCTGTGTGAAACCTTCTTTATAACATACAGAACTGATGTGGCAAGATACTGCAGTACTACTTCTTGTGAGACTCTATCAGTACGCTGCACCAAGTATCAATGTTTTCATTGCACACATGCTCTAAATGAACTCCCTGCATCAAGCCTGTCACCATTTCAGCGTCGTTCCTGTGTGAAACAATATTTTATTGAGCTGCGTTCTTTTAGTTGAAATGACAAATAGAGTTGAAGTTGAGCTTGAATGGAAGGTAACTGACAGTGAAAAAAAAACAGAGCAAGTTATCCAGAAAGCAGGAACATTCAAACTATAGACATGTTGTTTTTTTTTAAAGTACTTTATTTTAAGTATTTTCTTTCCATGCTACTTTCTATTTCTACATCTCAGAGGGAAGTATTGTACTTGTTACTTCACTACATTTATTCGACAGATTTGACAGTTGCTTTACAAATTAGGGTTTTTGCAAACAAAACATAAGCAAATGTAAAAACAACCTACAACTGAAGCGATTAATTAATTAGTTGATGAACACAAAACTGATTAGCAACTGTTTTGATAATCATTTAGATAATTTTTTCAGCAAAAACATTTCATGGTTGCAGCTTTACACGTAAAGATTTGCTGCTTTTTCTTTTAATCATTTTAAATATTGTGAAGGAGTCACTTTGGGCTCAAAATTTTTACAAACCTTCCTGCAAAAATGACTGCACAAGCACAGTAGTAGTAGAATGCTCAGTGAGGTTAAGAAGGATCGTAGCGTGTCAGCTGAAGACTCACAGAAATCTCTGGAACATGTTAACATCTCTGTTGACAACTATACTTAACAAGAATGGAGTTCACCGGACAACACCACAGAGGAAACCACTGCTGTTTCACAGCACTACTGGCAAACTGTTCTTTGGACAGATGAAATCAATGTTGAGTTGTTTGGAAGGAACACAGAACCTTATGTAAGGTATGTAATGATTAAATGTTTTAATTTATATTGTCTGCTATTTAGCAGTAGGGAGTTACAAAACTCAATTTCACTCTACAATTTGTTGTATTATGACAATAAACCTACCTACCTACCTAACTATGTGTGGAGGAAAAAAGGCACAGCATACCAACTTCAAAACCTCATCCCAACTGTGAAGTATGGTGGAGGGGGCATCATGGTTTGGGGCTGCTTCCCTGCCTCAGGGCCTGGAAGGGTTGCTTTCATTAACTGAAAAATTTATTCCAACGTTTATCAAGAAAATTTGCAGGAGAGTGTAAGACCAGCTGTCCGCCAACTACAGCTCAACAGAAGATGGGAGATGCAACAGGACAATGACCCAAAGCACAGAAGTAAATCGACAACAGAACGGCTTCAGCAGAAGAGTCCTGACCTCAACCCGACTGAGATGCTGTGGCATGACCTCAAGAGAGCGATTCACACCAGACAGCCCAAGAATATTGCTGAACTGAAACAGTTTTTTAAAGAGGAATGGTCCCCAATTCCTCCTGAACGTTGTTCAGGTCTCATCTGTAACTACATGAACAGCCAGATGAAAGCCCTGAGGGAGAAACAAGAAGAGTCTGATGGAATCACCATTTTCTGAATCTCCCAGAAAGCACCAGTGAGGATTTGATCAAGGAGGTGCTGGAGATCATTGCTGAAATCATCCCAGAGGAAAGGAACAAGCTTGGATTCATTCTTCATTATAGACCATTAGTTTGTGTGACTGCAGTGTATAACTTTGGTTGTGTTTATGTGTCATTTTTGTATGAATTACTGTAAAGGAGCTCTGTTAAAAAAAAACAATAATTCTGAGCCTCAATCATTTCTAAACCCTGGCTACGGCTTAGATCAACTGTAATTATCAAAGACCATATACTGGATACAGTATCGCACAAAATATGTACAGCCCTCACATTTCTGTAAACATTTGATTATGTCTTTCATGTGACAACATTGAAGAAATGACACTTTGCTACAATGTAAAGTAGTGAGTGTACAGCTTGTATAACAGTGTAAATTTGCTGTCCCCTCAAAATAACACATCACACAGCCATTCATGTCTAAACCACTGGCAACAAAAGTGGGTACACCCCTAAGTGAATATGTCCAAATTGGGTCCAATTAGTGACTCGTTAGTGTTACAAGGTCTCAGGGGTGAATATGGAGCAGGTGTGTTAAATTTGGAGTTATCGCTCTCACACTCCCTCAAACTGGTCACTGGAAGTTCAACATGGCACCTCATGGCAAAGAACTCTCTGAGGGTCTGAAAAAAAGAATTGTTGCTCTACGTAAAGATGGCATAGGCCATAAGAAGATTGTCAAGACCCTGAAACTGAGCTGCAGCACGGTGGCAAAGACCATACAGCACTTCAACAGGACAGGTTCCACTCAGAACAGGCCTCGCCATGGTCGACCAAAGAAGTTGAGTGCACGTGCTCAGCGTCATATCCAGAGGTAGTCATCGGGAAACAGACGTATGAGTGCTGCCAGCATTGCTGCAGAGGTTGAAGGGTGGGGGGTCAGCCTGTCAGTGCTCAAACCATACACCGCACACTGCATCAAACCGGTCTGCATGGCTGTCGTCCCAGAAGGAAGCCTCTTCTAAAGATGATGCACAAGAAAGCCCGTAAACAGTTTGCTGAAGACCAGCAAGGACATGGATTACTGGAACCATGTCCTGTGGTCTGATGAGACCAAGACTTATTTGGTTCAGATGGGGTCAAGTGAGTGGGGCGGCAACCAGTGAGGAGCACAAAGACAAGTGTGTCTTACCTACAGTCAAGAATGGTGGAGGAGTGTCCTGGTCTGGGGCTGCATGAGTGCTGCCGGCACTGGGGAGCTACAGTTCACTGAGGGAACCATGAATACCAACTGTGACATACTGAAGCACAGCATAATCCCCTCCCTTCAGAGACTGGACCACAGGGTATTATTTCAACATGATAATGGCCCCAAACACACCTCCAAGACGACCACTGCCTTGCTGAAGAAGCTGAGGGTAAAGGTGATGGACTGGCCAAGCATGTCTCCGGACCTAAACCCTATTGAGCATCTGTAGGGAATCCTCAAATGGAAGGTGGAGGAGCGCAAGCTCTACACCTTACATCCACCAGCTCGGTGATGTCGTCATGCAGGAGTGGAAGAGGGCTCCAGTGGCAACCTGTGAAGCTCTGATGAACTCCATGCCCAAGAGGGTTAAGGCAGTGCTGGAAAATAATGCTGGCCACACAAAATATTGACACTTTAGCCCCAATTTGGACATTTTCACTTAGGGGTGTCCTCACTTTTGTCTCCAACGATTTAGACATTAATGGCTGAGGGGACAGAAAATTTACACTGTTATACAAGCTGTACACTCACTACTTGACATTGTAGCAAAGTTTCATTTCTTCAGTGTTGTCACATGAAAAAATATAATCAAATATTTACTAAAATGTGAGAAGTGTTATCATTTTTGTGAGATTCTCTATCCCTACAGTTTTTTTAATTGGATCAGGTCAGTTTTTCTGTCCAACACCTGACCGAGAAACCTTCTCTTGTTCCATCTGTCTGCATCTACTGAAGGATCCGGTGACTATTCCCTGTGGACACAGCTACTGCATTTCTTTCATTACAGCTGTGTCTCCTTCTGGTAACAATAACAGAAGCCATCTCTCCGCAACGGTTTGCACCTTCCATTCAAGCGTATTAAATCCAGAGGCTGTTGCACTCACATGAAATTGTGTTTAGGCTTGGTAGATCACATTGCGTGTAGTAAATAAATGTATTTGCATGTTACGCCCCAAATTGCATATTCATTAAGGCAAAAGTACTAAATGAACAACAGGTGCTATCTTGCGCTTTTGAAAGACGTCACTCTGCGTGCAACGTGTGCAAAGTTTGCACACGTTTTTACTCACGCAAACCTTTAGTAAATCAGGCCCTAGGTCATTCCAGCCAAGCAATCTACCCAACATAACATGAAACTAAAAATTGACCCTTCAACCATCACTCCAACCAACTGGTTATCTCTCGCCTCGACTGTTGCAGTGACTGCCTCATAGGTCTTCCAGCTTGTGCGGTGAAACCCCTACAAATGTTTCAAAACGCAGCAAAAGGATCATATCCCTCCTTGTGACCTCCGCTGTCTCCCCGTGGCCTCCAGAATCAAATTCATGTCACTGATGCTGCATACAGGGTGACTACTGAGTCTGCACCCATCTATCTGAACTCTATAATACAAGCCTACGTTCCTTCTCGGCCACTACGCTCCTCCAACAAACCTCCAATAAACACTTTTATTTTATAACCTAATCCCTAACCCCTAACATGCACTTCCTTTGCTCTTCTTCTTCTACCCTCTTACAATTCTCTTGTATTTGTCCCACTTTTTTTGTTAACTCTTACTTCCTCCCCTACGTATTTACCCCACTGATGCCATACATGCTGTGAGCTCTTACTAGTTTTTAGTGCTGCTCTTACTAGTATGTATTGTCAGTTGTAGATGTCGTGCTGTATTGGTGCTTTGTTGATGCTTGTATGTTGTTCCTCAAATGTAAGTCGCTTTGGATAAAAGCATCTGCCAAATGAGTAAATGTAAATACATTGGTTGAATTGGATCAGGTCAGTTTTTGTTTGTGTTGAACAGAATATGGACATCATGCTAATCCTGTCCTGGGCTCATCAAATCGCGGTTTTGTTGTTGGTCTACACAAAACTAGATCTTCTTTGTCTTTAATCCAATAAAGCACTTAGGCATTAGCATCCTGATGGCCATCCTCAGGTCACCAGCAATAGCCCAGCTATTTGTATGGATACGCCTTCACACCTTTAGAGACCAGACCAAGTTGCCCTGGTCAGTACCCCTCCTCCATGCATTTACACGGTGTATTCATCTCCAACCACTGTGACAACAACCTGAATTGTTTGTGCGAGATTGCAGATACTGGCAGAATATAGAGACTATGAGGGAGCTGAGCACAAAACTCTCCAACGGCAGATACAATCAAAACAAAGTGGCATCATGTCAAGTCTTTCATTTCTCCATTCAAAGCTTCCTAGTTCAGTCTACAATAAGTTATAAAGGGAGGGGGCTTCAGCCTAGAGAGAGCAATACATTCATGTCCTGTGAGATTCAGAGATGAACAAGTAACTTAACTTACAATAATATAGTTTCATTATATTTTATTACATTATTGGAGTTCATCATCTTTACAGCAGTGATTAATGGATCTGGCTTTCATGTATTAATGGCTAATAATTAATATTGTAATCAATAAAACGTTTGATTAAACTGAATTACAGGACAACTCAACAATGTTGAAAACTAACTAGGGAGTGTTAAAATACTAAAAACGTGTTTGTTTTAAATTGTTTCTTTTATGTTTTACTGTTCAGTTTAAACTGCACTAGTGTTGATCTGTGATCTACAGGGTGGTCTGAATCTGAAAGCCTGAGCTCGATTGCTTCTGTCTCCACCCACTTGGCTGCTGAATAAAATCCCTGGTTTTCCTCATTAGACTGAAGTTCTCTCTGAGGAAACTTCACCTCCTCACTCTCCTGATTGTTTCTCCAGGTGTTTCAGGTAAGTTGTGGATCTTAAACAGAGTTAACGTGGCTGGAAGAACTTGCTGAGTGTAAAAACAATGTTCCTGTCATATTTAGAGGAAGTTAGAGTTCAGTTTTGTGCAGAGTAGAAACTGTTAAAGTGTGTGTGAGCGAGTCCCTGCTGGGTAACAGAAGAACCAGTGGTGGGAGAAGTACTCTGATCATTTACTGGAGGAAAAGTACTAATACACACTGTGAAAATACTATTAGTTTACATGCTGCAGGGTAGTTTAATCTACAGCAATGCATCATATTTTTATTATTATTATTATTATTATTATTTCAAGTTCAGCTGTCCTATGAGAACCATGTATCTCCATCTCTAAAATTAGCCCAGAAAAACAAGCCTTTTTCAGCTTCATGATGATGCATTTTCCACTTAATCCAAGACAGGTTTAAATAGTTTATTTAGCTTAAGAAGTAGTTTATCAGGATAAAACAAAGTCATCAAATTTGGAGATACATGGTTTTCACTGCACAGTAAGGGGATAAAAACGTTTACTCAGTAAATTAATTAGTAACTAAAGCTTTGAGAAAAATGTAGTTGAGTTTCTCTCCAACACAACAAGCTCCACTCTGTCCATAACTTATATTTCCTTGTTCCCTTCCCTTCAGATCTACAGTTTGAGGACGAGTGGGGAAGTGCAGGAGCTGAAAGACGCTGCAGAAACACATGCTGATTGGATCAAAGCTCTGAGAGGAGAAATGGCGCAGAAAAGAGTAAAACTGGACCGAGAAACCTTCTCTTGTTCCATCTGTCTGGATCTACTGAAGGATCCGGTGACTATTCCCTGTGGACACAGCTACTGCATGAACTGTATTAAAACCCACTGGGATTTGGAGGATGAGATGAAAATCCACAGCTGCCCTCAGTGTAGGCAGACCTTTAGACCGAGGCCTGTCCTGGTGAAAAACACCATGTTAGCAGATTTAGTGGAGGAACTGAAGAAGACTGGACTCCAAGCTGCTCCTGCTGATCACTGCTATGCTGGACCTGAAGATCTGGCCTGTGATGTCTGCACTGGGAGAAAACTGAAAGCCCTCAAGTTCTGTCTGGTCTGTCTGGCCTCTTACTGTAAGAAACACCTGCAGCCTCATTATGAATCACCCACATTTAAAACACACAAGCTGGTGGAGCCCTCCAAAAAGCTCCAGGAGGTGAGTCAAAAAAACATCCAGCAGAGAATCCAGGACAGAGAGAAATATATGAAGGTGCTTCAGCTTGAGATTGAGGCTATCAATGGCTCTGCTGATAAAGCAGTGGAGGACAGTGAGACGATCTTCACTGAGCTGATCCGTCTGATGAAGAACAGAAGGTCCGATGTGAAGCGGCAGCTCAGATCCCAGCAGGACACTGAAGTGAGTCGAGTCAAAGAGCTTCAGGAGAAGCTGGAGCAGGAGATCACTGAGCTGAAGCAGCTCTCACTCACAGAGGATCACACCCAGTTTCTACACAACTACCCCTCACTGTCAGCACTCAGTGAATCTACAGACTCATCCAGCATCAAGATCCGTCCTCTGCGCTACTTTGAGGACGTGACAGCAGCTGTGTCAGAAGTCAGAGATAAACTACAGGACGTTCTGAGAGAGAAATGGACAAACGTCTCACTGACAGTGACTGAAGTGGATGTTTTACTGTCAGAACCAGAGCCCAGGACCAGAGCTGGATTCTTAAAACATTCAGGTGAAATCACACTGGATCCAAACACAGCATACACAGGGCTGTTATTATCTGAGGGGAACAGAAAAGCATCGTTCACAGGAGAAACGTACCCTTATTCTATTCACCCAGACAGATTCACCAAATGGTGTCAGGTCCTGAGTAGAGAGAGTCTGACTGGACATTGTTACTGGGAGGTGGAGTGGAGAGGGGAATCAGTTTTTGTAGCAGTCTCATACAAGAATATCAGCAGAGCAGGGTGGTCGGATGAATGTGCATTTGGACTCAATGACAAATCTTGGGCATTAAAATGTGACGACGACAGTTATACCTTTTTTCACAACAATGTCCAAACTCCCGTCTCAGGTCCTCAGTCCTCCAGAGTAGGAGTGTACCTGGATCACAGTGAAGGTATTCTGTCCTTCTACAGCATCTCTAAAACCATGACTCTCCTCCACAGAGTCCAGACCACATTCACTCAGCCTCTCTATGCTGGTTTTCAGTTTTATTATTCTTCTGAAGACACTGCTGAGTTCTGTAAACTCAAATAGTCAGAAGTCATTTCAGGGACAGTTGGTTAAATTCTGTGTTTTAATCCTTAAACTTATTTTGTCTTGTTTGTTGCTGAGAGCTGATTGTTGTGGCATTTCTTCACTGCACAGAGATCAGCTGTCAATCAAACATTGTGGGTGGTACTTTGACATCTTCTCATTAGTTGCTGTGTAAATGTTTGAGTTTCTTTAGGTGGCGCTCCTTCCTGTGTCTGTTTAGCCATGGAGGCTATCACTGCTCAGGATGACTTTTGTTTACCTGAACTGACATTTCTCTGCATGAAAATGGAAACTTCTCTGAGCTCTAAATGTTTGTTGAATAATTGAAATTCTAGTCAAACCCACTGCTTGTGTGGATGAAGTGAATCTGTACCTGGAAATCATTTAACAAGAGTCATTTGACTTTACTGATGGGATGTGTGAACAAACTGAAAGTTTACATGATGAATAAACAAACGTGAACAATGTTTTTTCTAATTGATCTGCAATTGGCAAAAAAGAAATGCATTTAAAACCGTAATGATAAATGTTCCTCACAGCTGCAGGATATGCTGTATTCTCGTTATCAGCAGCACCTCATCCAGGTGCGGGTTAAAAGTTAAGAAGTAACTGACACAGGGACGGTCCCTATCCTGGAAGAAACCATTAACACACACAAAACTTGCAGTATTCAGATATGTCTGGTACAGGAACCATGAATTTGTGTTTTAGTCAAGTACTTAGTTCCTTTCCACCACTATAAACTATGTTCAGTCATACGACCAAACAGAAAGAAGGCATAAACAGGATTGAAACACTGGAGTCAAGGCCAAAACTGCTCTTTCCAATATAGTGAAAGTCAGAGTAAAATCCTAGTTGTCCAGCAATGTAGCCTCACTGACCTGTATAACAGACCGACCATTAGGAAGGCCAAATCAACTATTTCTGACAGCACCCACCCCCTTCATTTGGAGTTTCAGCTCCTGCCTTCTGGTTCCCGGTTTAGATTGCCCCCAGTAAAGAGCAATAGATAAAGGCACTCACTTATTCCGACTGCCATCTCCTTTTTAAACTCAGTCCGGAGAAGTAAATAATCGAACAATTAAATAGTGATGGTGTTATAGCAAGAATGGTACTGATGATGGTGATTGTTGTGGAAATGTTCCCCTGTGTTGCCATTTAAACCTTTTGTAATTTATGTATTTTAGTCTTGTAATGATGTCTGTCCTGTGTCTTGCTGCAGAACCAATTGCCGTATGGGGACAAATAAAGTTTAAGTAAGTAATCAGTCCCAATTCAAAACATCTGTGTAACCCTGACACAAGATGATGCTCAGAGCCACAGAAGAAACTGTCGACTAAATACTAACATCAGCAAGTCATTAGTTCTGCAGGTATTTGGTCATGAACCTAAATACTACACACATTAAAATATTGACCTGGTGATGGAGCTACTGAGGTGATGGGTTGTTGCTAACATGCTGAGAAGAAGACAAATATCTAGCAGTGAGGATGCTAGCTGGCTAGATGCAGGTGGATCACTAGCAGGTGAATAATACATACTGCAAGTCCATTTTAAGATATTAAATCCCAGTTAAATGCTCAAGTATGGCTGGAAAAGTCCAAAGCCTGGGTCAGGAGAGAACTGTCTTAACCAGCAGCGTATAGACAAAAAGCCTGCGTCTCAAGTCAGTGGAGTTCTGGATGTCAGAGTAAAGTCTACTGAAGGTGGAGGACACCTCTTCATAATCCTCTGTCAATCATTTAACGTCCGCTGGGTCCATTACACTGGTAAGCCAATGCAAAGAAGCTAAAACAGGAGAAATGTGATCTCTTTTCCTGGTTCCTGTCAGAACACGTGCTGCAGCATTCTGGATCAGCTGAAGAGTCTTAACGGACTTTTTTGAGCAGCCTGATAATAAGGAATTGCAGTAATCCAGCCTAGAAGTAACAAATGCATGGACTAGTTTTTCTGCATCATTTTTAGACAGGATGTTCCTGATTTTCGCAATATTACGTAGGTGAAAAAAGGCGGTCCTTGAAATTTGCTTAATGTGAGACTTAAATGACATGTCCTGATCAAAGATAACTCCAAGATTCCTCACAGTGGTGCTGGAGGCCAGGGCGATGCCATCAAGGGAAACTATATCTTTAGATAATGTGTCACGGAGGTGCTTAGGCCCCAGAGCAATAACTTCAGTTTTATCTGAGTTTAACATGAGAAAATTACAGGTCATCCAGGTTTTAACATCCTGAAGGCACATTTGAAGTTTAGCTAACTGATGAGTTTCATCTGGCTTGATCGATAGATATAACTGAGTATCATCTGCATAACAATGAAAGCTTATGGAATGTTTCCTGATAATATTGCCTAAAGGAAGCATATATAAAGTGAAGAGGATTGGTCCGAGGACAGATCCTTGAGGAACTCCATGACTAACTTTGGCATGCATGGAGGACTCATCGTTAACATTTACAAACTGGAATCGATCTGATAAATAGGACTTAAACCAGCTTCCTTTAATGCCAATGAAATATTCCAGTCTCTGCAATAGGATCTGATGGTCAATGGTATCAAATGCAGCACTAAGATCTAATAAAACCAGTACAGAGACAAGTCCTTTGTCTGAAGCAATAAGGAGGTCGTTAGTAATTTTCACCAGTGCTGTCTCTGTGCTATGATGAGCTCTAAATCCTGACTGAAAATCCTCAAATAAACTATTGCTCTGTAGAAAGTCACACAGCTGTTTAGCAACTGCTTTCTCCAGAACCTTAGAGAGAAATGGAAGGTAAGATATAGGTCTATAGTTGGCTAAAACATCCGGATCAAGTTTGGGCTTTTTCAGAAGAGGTTTAATTACAGCTACTTTAAAGTACTGTGGTACATAGCCTGTTGATAAAGATAGATTGATCATATCTAGTATAGAGGTGTTGACTAAGGGTAAAACATCTTTAAGCAGCCTAGTCGGGATGGGGTCTAAGAGGCAGGTTGATGGTTTAGATGAAGAAATTATTGAAGTTAGTTGGTAAAGATTGAGGGAAGCAAAACAGTCTAAACGTGTATCTGGTTCTACAGCTGTTTCTAAGGTTCCTGAGTTAAGAGATAAGTCGGTGCCAGTTGAGGGCAGGTCTTGGTGAATTTTGTCTCTAATAGCTAGAATTTTATCATTAAAGAAGCTCAAGAAATCGTAACTACTGAGAGCTATGGGAATACTTGGCTCAATAGAGCTGTGACTCTCTGTCAGCCTGGCTACAGTGCTGAAAAGAAACTTGGGGTTGTTCCTATTTTCCTCTATTAATGACGAGTAGTACGCTGCTCTAGCATTACGGAGGGCCTTCCTATAAGTTTTAAGACTATCTTGCTAAATTAAACGAGAATTTTCCACTTTGGTGGAACGCCAATTCCTCTCAAGTTTCCGCGATATTTGCTTTAATTTGCGAGTTTCAGTATTATACCATGGAGCTAACCGTCTTTGTTTTAGTGTTTTCTTTTTAGAGGGGCTACAGAGTCGAGTGTCATTCGCAGTGAGCCTGCAGCACTATCAACAAGATGATCGATTTGGGAGGGACTGAAACTAGCATAGGAGTCCTCCGTTACTTTGTGACTAGATAATGTATTTAGAGCTGATGGAATCGCATCCTTAAATTTAGCTACAGCACTATCAGACAGACATCTTGTATAGAAATTTTTGCCCAATGGCGAGTAGTTCAGCAATACAAACTCAAAAGTTATCAAACAGTGGTCGGACAAAGAGGGATTCTGTGGGAACACCACTAAATGTTCAATTTCAATACCATACACCAAAACAAGGTCGAGGGTGTGGTTAAAACAGTGAGTCGGTTCATGAACACTCTGAGAGAAGCCAATGGAATCTAACAGCGAGATAAACGCAGTACTAAAGCTGTCATTCTCAACGTCCACATGAATATTAAAATCCCCTACAATAATAACTTTGTCCGTTTTAAGGACTAAAGTTGACAAAAACTCTGCAAATTCAGATAAGAATTCAGAATACGGGCCAGGTGCTCGGTACACTATAAGAGAATTGGTTGCAGTGATTTCCAACTTGGGTGCGAAAGACTAAGAACAAGACTTTCAAATGAGTTATAGTTTGGTTTAGGTTTAGAGCTGATTAGTAGGCTAGAGTCGAAGATAGCTGCAACTCCACCTCCTCGGCCTGTGCCTCGAGGAATGTGAGTATTAATATGACTGGGAGGGGTGGATTCATTTAGGCTAACATATTCTCCATCACCCAGCCAGGTTTCAGTAAGACCAAATAAATCAATATCATAATCTGATATTAGTTCATTTACTAGTACACCTTTAGAAGAGAGAGATCTGATGTTTAAGAGTCCACATTTAACTCTCCTATTTGTTTGCACTATTGCTCTTGTGGTTTTAATTTTTATAAGGTTTTTATGCACAGCTCCTCTTCTGTTTACCTTTTTAAATAATTTCGATGGTCGGGGGACAGACACCGTCACTATAGGATTTTCACTAAGTACCTCCTGAAATGGAGGAGCAGAGAAGTGTGTTAGACTGCGACTCTGCGTAGGGTTTTGGGTGGGTAACTGCTGAAAAAGAAGGGCAGAGAAGTGTGTTAAACTAGACAGAGGATTTCAATTTCACAGTGTTTATCGTTTATTACATCATAGGAATGGACATCCTTAGGCCTATTTTAGGGGGGCTGAAGCTACCCTGACATGGTCCTAAGCCCCCCTAAATAACAATAAGAAAAATAAAAATTGGATTTAGATTTTTTTTAATGGATTTTTTAAAATTTACACTGCAGACACGTACTAAACAAAGATAAGCAAGAATATTGATAAATGCTATAGAATAATGCAAATATAATTTCTATTTATTGGCTTAAAATAATTGTTTGTTTGCTTCCTCTGCTTCACAATTTAAATCCTTCTTGTGGTCAGGCACTAGGACCCTGAGGGAGGCTGCATTTCTGCTCTACCAGCTGCTGAGCAACATTATGACACACACACAGGAGGAACTAGTGAGTGGTACAGAGTGAAAAGTTGTTGTTACTTGCTGAATTTAAGCTACATTTACTTGAGGTAAAGGAAATGGGATATTTTAGTTGGCAACAAACACTGTAAAACACTAGTGTTGGTAGTTTCAACACCTTTAATACCTATCTCTAGTAGCCTATTTCAAAACAATTTAAGTCCCCATAGAATGTTGTTTTCAGTGAAAACTAAATGTCATAGTGTCCCTGTTAATGCTGTTGTACCGGCATATCCTTCTATTCATTCGGATGGATATTTGAAGATGTTTTAGGAGAGAAAGAAGCAGAGGATTGGAAGGGCAGCTAATTCGAGGGTCAGTAGTAGTCTACAGATCAGTAGTGGTCTAAAGGACAGTAGTGGTCTACAGGTTTAAGGCTGATCTAGGCACCAAAGCATACCGTAAACTCAATTATTTCATGATATTGATAATATTTGCTATATTCTGACCCAATTAACTTTCTGCATTCATTGGCTGTAATAAATTAAATAAAAATGAAGATGTTTCCTAAATGGCTATGTTATATACCACAGATATACACACATGAAAATATAGTAAAATAAAAGCAATCATCCATACATATAGAAATCATTACTCCATATATTACACCATTAAGTTATTAAATTCGGACGGTAGCTACTTTAAGTAGGATCCTTCAAAAGATTAGATATGTATGTATGTTTGTATGTAAGGGAAACTACAGAGCAAAATCACACTCAAATTGAACCAATCCACAGTGCAGTAACAGTAATAAGTGTAAATAGCCTTCTTTGGACCTGAAACTTATTTAATAGAGATGAATTAGATATGGCATTACTCTATCACACATTTACATGAGCAGCTGGGTAACATTTAAGTCATAACCAACAGATAAACTCGATCTGTTCTAAGTAAATTTCCCCCATGCAGCTTTGATGTGTCTAAAAGCAAACATTACAGTAATCCTGAACGGTAACAATTATAATCTACAATTCAAAGAAACCAAAATTAGGCCAAAAGAATCTAAAGTCCGAATGAAAAGCAATGAACCGAACATGAGGGACTGACATTGTCACTGACAAGATGCTAGCTAATAATCTGATGCAGACCAAAGGTGCTAACAATAAATACACACACAGGCCCAAGCATCAGGAAATCAAAGGGGGTAATAAATCATGTACAACAAGACGAGAGGTAGACACTTCTATGGGAACTAACCCTACAAATTTAACAACAGCTTCTGATTCTTTCTTACTGGAGGTTTCACTTTAGTTTGCCCTCCTTTATTTACACTTTAAATAAGAGATGATGATTTTACAGCAATTTAAGACAGTTTAGTTTGATTAATGTCACAAATACAAGAAGAGCAAATAGTTCAGCTGGAATAAAACAAATCTGCCAACATGTCTTTGGTGTTCAAGTTTAGTCTAAATCACAATAAATAAGTTTTATTGAAAGAAACAAAATATCTGAACTTCACCAATTTATATACTACAATTCATATACTGTTTATCTTTGTGGTAATTACATTGGGTTGGATCAGGTCAGTTTTTGTTTGTGTTGAACAGAATATGGACATCATGCTAATCCTGTCCTGGGCTCATCAAATCGCGGTTTTGTTGTTGGTCTACACAAAACTAGATCTTCTTTGTCTTTAATCCAATAAAGCACTCAGGCATTAGCATCCTGATGGCCATCCTCAGGTCACCAGCAATAGCCCAGCTATTTGTATGGATACGCCTTCACACCTTTAGAGACCAGACCAAGTTGCCCCAGTCAGTACCCCTCCTCCATGCATTTACACGGTGTATTCATCTCCAACCACTGTGACAACAACCTGAATTGTTTGTGCAAGATTGCAGATACTGGCAGAATATAGAGACTATGAGGGAGCTGAGCACAAAACTCTCCAACGGCAGATACAATCAAAACAAAGTGGCATCATGTCAAGTCTTTCATTTCTCCATTCAAAGCTTCCTAGTTCAGTCTACAATAAGTTATAAAGGGAGGGGGCTTCAGCCTAGAGAGAGCAATACATTCATGTCCTGTGAGATTCAGAGATGAACAAGTAACTTATTACTTACAATAATATAGTTTCATTATATTTATTACATTATTGGAGTTTCATCATCTTTACAGCAGTGATTAATGGATCTGGCTTTCATGTATTAATGGCTAATAATTAATATTGTAATCAATAAAACGTTTGATTAAACTGAATTACAGGACAACTCAACAATGTTGAAAACTAACTAGGGAGTGTTAAAATGCTAAAAACGTGTTTGTTTTAAAGTGTTTCTTTTATGTTTTACTGTTCAGTTTAAACTGCACTAGTGTTGATCTGTGATCTACAGGGTGGTCTGAATCTGAAAGCCTGAGCTCGATTGCTTCTGTCTCCACCCACTTGGCTGCTGAATAAAATCCCTGGTTTTCCTCATTAGACTGAAGTTCTCTCTGAGGAAACTTCACCTCCTCACTCTCCTGATTGTTTCTCCAGGTGTTTCAGGTAAGTTGTGGATCTTAAACAGAGTTAACGTGGCTGGAAGAACTTGCTGAGTGTAAAAACAATGTTCCTGTCACATTTAGAGGAAGTTAGAGTTCAGTTTTGTGCAGAGTAGAAACTGTTAAAGTGTGTGTGAGCGAGTCCCTGCTGGGTAACAGAAGAACCAGTGGTGGGAGAAGTACTCTGATCATTTACTGGAGGAAAAGTACTAATACACACTGTGAAAATACTATTAGTTTACATGCTGCAGGGTAGTTTAATCTACAGCAATGCATCATATTTTCATTATTATATT
>NW_024041927.1:0-27364 GCF_014851395.1 Micropterus salmoides | reverse complement strand
GAGCTGAGCCAGAGATGTTTGGCTGAGCCTTTACTTTACAACTTCACACACGCCTTTTCTTCAAAGCATTACCACCCTAATGTCTAACACTAAGGTTAATCTAATACATTTTGGCTTCTCTCTTCTTTCTGACTTGTCTTTGACTCATTAAAAGCTGCAGTTTGAACACACTAAATCCCGTTAACTTAGCATCGTTAGCACTTAGCGGTGCTCGTATGTGGCTAATAGCGTAACGAGCTAAGCTAACAAGCTATATGCCGACAGCGATACCTGTTAAATATTGTTAACGCGTAAATAAAATACAGGAATTTCACTCTCCAATTAACACAGACTTCCTGGAGGTTCTCTCTCCAATAAATCACACAGCCTGCCATTATTCATCCAGTATGTGCATGTAGAAATGTCCAACAGGCTGAGCCTCAGAGCTCCATGTAGTAGCTGAGTGAGGCCTGTCACTGCTAGCCGGCAGTCACTCAGCTAGCAGTGACAGGGGCCATAGACGCTTGTCACTCAAAGCGGCCAGGCCCCAAATAATGCAGACCTTTAAGGCTTAATATAATTTAAACAGGTGAGTTATAAAAAATCACCCCCCTCAGTTGTCATGAAGGGCAAAATTAGCAATATACATTAAAACCATCTTTTGTACCAGGCTGTAAACATGTTTTCTGCTGTAAAGTTGGGCATTTTAACATGGGGGTCAATGGAGATTGCCTCCCTTTTGGAACCAGCCTCAAGTGGCCACTCGATGAATTGCAGGTTTTGGTCTTCCAGGAAAGCTTCAGCCCGGACACCGGAAAATTGCTGCTTGGTTCAGAAATGGTGTTCTGCATACCTTGGTTGTAACGAGTGGTGATTTGAGTTACTGTTGCCTTTCTGTCATCTCGAACCACTCTGCCCTTTCTCCTCTGACCTCTGACATCAAAAGGTATTTTTGTCCACACAACTGCTGCTCACTGGATATTTTCTCTTTTTCGGTCCCCTATCTGAGGGGTGTCTCCCCTTAAAAAACAATCAAATAATATAATGATATATACTTAGAATAATTGTGTAAATTGTAAAACAATACAAACACAAACAGGGCAGTTAAAGTGCGTTTTAAGTTTAGAAACATTTTGAGTCCCCCCTCTCTTGCCTCACAGTGGTCTAGTCCACTGCCTGCTCTCCTTCACAGCAGTCCGGTGGGAGAAAACCAGTTCAAATCCATCAGTAGTTGAGAAGCTCCATTAATGTTAAGCAGGCTAGCAGAGCTGTTTTATGCACTTTAAACATTGGATGAACTGATTCTTTTGTCTTTAATACAGATGATGCTGAGTCATTAATAAATTAATCATGACAAAAAGTTATGATAACCGATTATTTTTCTATGAGCCCACTCTGTTATTATAACATTACCTAGCTAATTTTTTGGTAGCTTGTTTAACAGCGTATTGGACTGGAACTCATCTTCTACAGCTAAAGATGCACAGATTGATCAGCTGGGGACTGAAATAGGCTGTTTATTTTCGCTTACTCTGCTCCAACCGGTGTCCAGGGCCAAGTAGTGTCAAATATCCAATTTACTGCCGGTGTCGTGCCGAAAAGTGATCACCTGCCGAAAACTGATGTTTGGTAGGCCTATGTGTAATATCTTTGGATATTTGGAAAACGGGCTGTAGCCTGATTAACATGACTTACTGCCAACTTAGATATAAAATGAAGACAATTTTGCAATTATCCATATGACTCTGCATTATTTTAAATGATTGAAGCCTGTTGTTATTGACTGAAAGGTTATTTCTGCCCTGAAATTAGTTGATTTCATTCAGAAGAGTTATATTTGACAGATTATAGCTCACCTAGTACTTTTTACCTCTTAAAATACCTTTAAATGGCCAATGCAACCCAAAAAATGCAGTAGGCTATTTCACTTGCCAGAAAGTGATTGAAGAGACTGGACAATACAGCTCCAGCAGACGGCAATCACTTTTCGGCAGATGATCACTTTTCGGCACGACACCGGTTGCATTGAACGTTACAACACACTGCGTCATGTTTCACATGTGTGCACAGACAGTAACCTCATGTCACAGCTGCACACACACAGGCTAAAACATGTCTTAGGTGTGTAGAAGTTATTCACGAGTGAAGAAGACGCTCACTACATCTGCAGAGAAACACACAGAAAGAGACGCTGTGGATATTGTAAAGCAGGGAACAGGTAAAGACACAGTGAACACAGCTGTTGGTGACGATGTCATTCAGACCACGGTGGTCTCTATCGGTAATTAACAACAAGCCTCCTCCACACGCGGCTCATCTGCTGCAGTGAAAACGGAATCACGAGTGTGAAAAACCAAACGCGAGTTCTTTTAAATAAAACTGTTGACAAATAAAGTCAGGTGTAGGTGTGTGCTTGTGTGGGAAAAGCAAGGTGTGCAGATTACTGTAGTTTGTGATTAAGCAAAAAATAAATTGGAGAATTAAGTAGAATTAAAATGGTGTGCAATTTATTTCAATTCAATTTCAATTCAATTCAATTTTATTTATATAGCGCCAAAACACAACAACAGTTATCTCACAGCGCTTTTCATAAAGAGCAGGTCTAGACCATACTCTATGATGCTATTTACAGAAGCCCAACAGTTCCCACCAAGAGCAAGCACTAGGCGACAGAGGCAAGGAAAAACTTCCTTTTAAGAGGCAGAAACCTCGAGCAGAACCATGGCTCAGGGTGGGCGGCCATCTGCCTCGACCGGTTGGGGTGAAGGAGAGAGAGAGAGAGAGAGAGAGAGAGAGAGAGAAGCCTACACAATATACACACAGAGGGGTACAGACAGTAAAGGTTGCTATGGACTAAATGAATAATGATACAGATATTTATAGTAGTGTTAATGGTAACAGTCGTAATGTTAATGATTATAATAACAATAGGACTAGTAACAATAGTCGTTTCAGCAGAGGGTGTCGAGCAGGAACACGGGGGCAGCAGGTGACCCGCAGCCACAGATCCAGACTCCACAGCTCCAGAGCCAGAAAACCTGCAGGAAGTGATAGGAGGAGAGAGGAGAGGGACGAGAAAGCACAAGACTACCAGAAAGGGGAGAAGTTGTGTTAGTAACATGTAATAATGGGATAAGGTTGCATACAGAGGGAGAGAAAGTAGAGGAGAGAGGAGCTCAGTGCATCATAGGAAATCCCCCGGCAGTCTAGGCCTATAGCAGCATAACTAAGGGATGGTTCAGGACTAACCTGGGCCAGCCCTAACTATAAGCTTTATCAAAGAGGAAAGTCTTAAGCCTACTCTTAAATGTGGAGATGGTGTCTGCCTCCTGAACCCAAACTGGAACCTTGTTCCACAGGAGAGGAGCTTGATAGCTGAATGCTCTGGCTCCATGTCTACTTTTGGAGACTCTAGGAACCACAAGTAACCCTGCATTCTGGGAGCGCAGTGCTCTGGTGGGGTAGTAAGGTACTATGAGCTCTTTAAGATAAGATGGTGCCTGACCATTAAGAGCTTTGTAGGTAAGAAGAATGATTTTAAATTCTATTCTGGATTTTACTGGAAGCCAATGCAAAGAAGCTAAAACAGGAGAAATGTGATCTATTTTCCTGGTTCCTGTCAGAACACGTGCTGCAGCATTCTGGATCAGCTGAAGAGTCTTAACTGACTTTTTTTTTTAACATTAGAAAATTACAGGTCATCCAAGTTTTAACATCCTGAAGGCACATTGAAGTTTAGCTAACTGATGAGTTTCATCTGCCTTGATCGATAGATATAACTGAGTATCATCTGCATAACAATGAAAGTTTATGGAATGTTTCTTGATAATATTGCCTAAGGGAAGCATATATAAAGTGAAGAGGATTGGTCCGAGGACAGATCCTTGAGGAACTCCATGACTAACTTTGGCGTGCATGGAGGACTCATCGTTAACATGTACAAACTGAAATTGATCTGATAAATAGGACTTAAACCAGCTTAGAGCGGTTCCTTTAATGCCAATGAAATATTCCAGTCTCTGCAATAGGATCTGATGGTCAATGGTATCAAATGCAGCACTAAGATCTAATAAAACCAGTACAGAGACAAGTCCTTTGTCTGATGCAATAAGGAGGTCGTTAGTAATTTTCACCAGTGCTGTCTCTGTGCTATGATGAGCTCTAAATCCTGACTGAAAATCCTCAAATAAACTATTGCTCTGTAGAAAGTCACACAGCTGTTTAGCAACTGCTTTCTCCAGAACCTTAGAGAGAAATGGAAGGTTAGATATAGGTCTATAGTTGGCTAAAACATCCGGATCAAGTTTGAGCTTTTTCAGAAGAGGTTTAATTACAGCTACTTTAAAGTACTGTGGTACATAGCCTGTTGATAGAGATAGATTGATCATATCTAGTATAGAGGTGCTGACTAAGGGTAAAACATCTTTAAGCAACCTAGTCGGGATGGGGTCTAAGAGGCAGGTTGATGGTTTAGATGAAGAAATTATTGAAGTTAGTTGGTAAAGACTGAGTGAAGCAAAACAGTCTAAACATGTATCTGGTTCTACAGCTGTTTCTAAGGTTCCTGAGTTAAGAGATAAGTCGGTGCCAATTTTGTCTCTAATAGCTAGAATTTTATCATTAAAGAAGCTCATGAAGTCGTAACTACTGAGAGCTATGGGAATACTTGGCTCAATAGAGCTGTGACTCTCTGTCAGCCTGGCTACAGTGCTGAAAAGAAACTTAGGGTTGTTCCTATTTTCCTCTACTAATGACGAGTAGTACGCTGCTCTGGCATTACGGAGGGCCTTCCTATAAGTTTTAAGACTATCTTGCCAAATTAAACGAGAATTTTCCACTTTGGTGGAACGCCAATTCCTCTCAAGTTTCCGCGATATTTGCTTTAATTTGCGAGTTTCAGTATTATACCATGGAGCTAACCGTCTTTGTTTTAGTATTTTCTTTTTTAGAGGGGCTACAGAGTCCAGTGTCATTCGCAGCGAGCCTGCAGCTTTATCAACAAGATGATCGATTTGAGAGGGACTGAAATTAGTATAGGAGTCCTCCGTTACTTTGTGACTAGATAATGTATTTAGAGCTGATGGAATCGCATCCTTAAATTTAGCTACAGCACTATCAGACAGACATCTTGTATAGAAATTTTTGCCCAATGGCGTGTAGTTCAGCAATACAAACTCAAAAGTTATCAAACAGTGGTCGGATAAAGAGGGATTCTGTGGGAACACCACTAAATGTTCAATTTCAGTACCATACACCAAAACAAGATCGAGGGTGTGGTTAAAACAGTGAGTCGGTTCATGAACACAGCTCCTTCCAGTGAAGATGTTATTTTATAATCAATGTTTCATTATGACCATACAATTGAGACCAGTGAGAACATCTAACATTTATACTGGTGCTGTTGGGGATCATAATAAAAATAGATTTTTCCGATAAATAGTTACAAAAATGTTTGTGTACGTTGTCAATTATAGTTCTTGGAAAGAAAGAAAATCGGAATCTGCCAAAATTAGAATCGGCAGGTCAGACCTTTTAAAAAATTAGTAACTGGAATCAGCCAGGAAAATCATCTGTGCAGATCTTACTGTTTCCTGCTATATATATGTATATGTGTGTGTGTGTGTGTGTGTGTGTGTGTGTGTGTGCGCGTGTATGTAACACAGAAGTTAGACAGAAGTTATTTAGGATAATACTACCGCGTGGTGAACCTATTAACTTAAGTCATATTTAAACAACTATTGCTTTGTGTTGTTGGCCAGAAAAATAATAGCAAGACTTCCCTCTGTTTACATGTATCCTATAAAAATACAATTTTGGCTGTATTATTTGTGTCCCCTTCAAAAATTGGTCTTGAGAATTTTTATGTTTATTGTCCCCCCCCTACTGTGAGATGAAATTTACGCCCATGGCCTCCGGTCAGGACAAACAAGACCAGGGGCGAGTTCAGCGCCAACAAAATGTAGCAAAATGTTTTTTTTCAACGGAAACGGTGGTGCCTTGAACACCCTATTGTGTACACAAGCGCACTGAATTTTCCTGCCTTCTTAAAGCCATTGTGTTTACAGACTTGTCGCAGCTGATTGGGCAATACCTGAGACACGCCCACCAAATGGAGAAAACATACCTCGAAGCCCGCTGCAGAACATTGCGCAACGTTGCAAGGAAACATGTTGTTCAGTCAGAAAACGTTGCATTACATTAAATCTACATGAATGGAATCAGCATTAAAATCTGATAAAAATTGCTGAAAAGGTTTGACAGCTTTGCCCCAAAGTGAGGTTTAAAAAGCATTTTTCCAGACCGGTTATACTCCTATTACGCATGCGTCACCACTTACGCGCATGTGCTGTAGAAGTAAAACAGACCCTTACATCAGTGGAACCACACGATTGATTGAAATATGATTCCCGCTTTGGCTGTTAAAAGCAGACGATTGGCTTTCTAGCAGGAAGAGCGGGATAACCGCCTTTCCCCATGGAGCTGTATTGCGGATGTGATTGAGTGGCGTGTCTCCTCTAAAATGTCTCTGATGACCATAATGTAAACATTATTATAACATTATTATAAAATAAACATGGCTGACTGTGCTGGCTGAATGCCCCTTCGAACCCCTGGAGTCGGCTGAGGCCAAGCACCTGACCTTCCTTCTGTACCCGGCACCCGTGCGCTCTCCTCCTAGTCGTGCCGTCAGGTTGCTGCACGCTGGGGGGGCAGGCGGAGGCTTTGGCGTGGAATAGTGGGTATTCTCGTTCCCATAATATCGTCACCGACGCAGTTCGAGTTCCCTCGAAGGGGAACATCTCGGCTTACGTATGTAACCCTCGTTCCCCGAGAAGGGGAACGAGACACTGCGTCGGTCCACCACACCTCGCCCCGCCTGGAGTGCCTTGCTTCATAGAAAGAGCTAATGTGTCCAGTGTGCCGGTGTGCTTATATACGCCTCCAGTTACGCCGTCACACGCTACCGTTCTAGCAACGGCAATAGGATTGGAGTAGTTTCATTCATGATTTTAGCCCTGCCACGCCCAGAGGCGTTCCCATAGTGTCGTCACCGACGCAGTGTCTTGTTCCCCTTCTCGGGGAACAAGGGTTACATACGTAACCCGAGATGTTCTTTTAAATCAAGCCTGAAGAGTTATCTTTTTACCGCTGCCTTTAACTAGTAGATTGATGACTTATTGATTGATTGATAACTGCACTTTTACTGTCCTGTTTTCTTTTTCTTTGTTTTTAGATTTTCAGTGAACACTATTTAAAAAGCTT
The DNA here is from genome assembly GCF_014851395.1 of Micropterus salmoides. Taxonomy (NCBI): domain Eukaryota; kingdom Metazoa; phylum Chordata; class Actinopteri; order Centrarchiformes; family Centrarchidae; genus Micropterus; species Micropterus salmoides. Next base: position 20,122 of record NW_024041927.1, on the reverse strand, counting down.
AGAGTGCTCTTTTGATTATTTGGGTTAGAGTCCCTGTTTTCTCTGCTGTTAACTTATTGACAGGGCCCGCTGTCAACCGCTTTTAATGTGGACAATCTGGATTTACAGCGACGACTGTATCTAAAGAAGGTTAGAGTCCCCTTAGGGTTAGAGTCCCTAAGCATAAAAAAAAGGGGGGGTAGATTGGGAGATGGGGAATCAAAGGAGTAAAATAAGCAAAAGTGAGAGACCTGCCTGTTTTTATTAGGGCCGAGCACGACCGTGCGAGGTCCCTATTGAATTTGCTCGGATTATTAGGGCCCGAGCACGACCGTGTGAGGTCCCTATTGAATTTTCTCAGATTATATATATATATTTATTTATTTATTTATTTATTTATTTTTCTTTTTTCTGCAAAGTAGGCTCAACTGACATGGCCTAAACATTCTCGAAAACTCACCAAAATTTGCAAACATGTCAGAACCGGTGAAAAATTTCGTATTCTACGCACAAAAAAGCCTCAAGAACCCATAGCCTAAAGTCAACAGGAAGTCGGCCATTTTGAATTTTATGGCCATTTTTGGATGATTTACACACTTCGTACTTTAATGAACTCCTCCTAGGGATTTAGTCGGATCGACGTCAAATTTCTGCTGTGCCTTCTAATGGCAATGACGATGAAAAGTTGTGCTATTTGCGCGTTTTTGTCAATGGCCGTGTCCGTGGCGTCGATGATTCGCTATGAAACAGGAAGTTGTTGTAACTTCAGTGTACATGCTCACATCTGGACCAAACTGTACATCTAGGATGAGAGTCCCGCCCTGAACACATGTACATGCCGACATTCACCCACAGTCATAGCGCCACCTGCTGGCAACAGAAAGTGACCTTTAACGAAGCAGCCCCCGCCGCATGTTTCACCTACGTGCACGAATTTTCTGTGGTACGTGTATCTTGTCCAGACGCACAAAAAAGTCTCTTGGAGCGATGCCCTAAAACCAACAGGAAGTCGGCCATTTTGAATTTTACGTCAAATTTTGGATGATTTACACACTTTGTACTTTAACAAACTCCTCCTAGGGATTTAGTCCGACCGACCTCAAATTTCTGCTGTGCCTTCTAAAGGCATTGAAGATGAAAAGTTGTGCTATTTGCAAGTTTTCGTCAATGGGCGTGTCCGTGGCATGGCGTCAAAGATCAACTCTTCGCCATGACACGGAAGTTGTCGTATCTTCAGTGTACATGCTCACATCTGGACCAAAGTGTACATGTAGGATGAGAGTCCCGCCCTGAACACATGTACATGCTGACATTCACCCACAGTCATAGCGCCACCTGCTGGCAACAGGAAGTGACTTTTAACGAAGCAGCCCCCGCCGCACGTTTCACCTGCGTGCACGAATTTTCTGTGGTACGTGTATCTTGTCCAGACGCACAAAAAAGTCTCTTGGAGCCATAGCCTAAACCCAACAGGAAGTCGGCCATTTTGAATTTTACGTCAAATTTTGGATGATTTACACACTTCGTACTTTAACGAACTCCTCCTAGGGATTTAGTCCGACCGACCTCAAATTTCTGCTGTGCCTTCTAAAGGCATTGAAGATGAAAAGTTGTGCTATTTGCAAGTTTTCGTCAATGGGCGTGTCCGTGGCGTGGCGTCAAAGATCAACTCTTCGCCATGACACGGAAGTTGTCGTAACTTCAGTGTACATGCTCACATCTGCACCAAACTGTACATGTAGGATGAGAGTCCCGCCCTGAACACATGTACATGCTGACATTCACCCACAGTCATAGCGCCACCTGCTGGCAACAGGAAGTGACCTTTAACTAAGCAGCCCCCGCCGCACGTTTCACCTACGTGCACGAATTTTCTGTGGTACGTGTATCTTGTCCAGACTCACAAAACAGCCTCTTGGAGCGATGCCCTAAAATCAACAGGAAGTCGGCCATTTTGAATTTTATGTCAAATTTTGGATGATTTACACACTTCGTACTTTAACGAACTCCTCCTAGGGATTTAGTCCGACCGACCTCAAATTTCTGCTGTGCCTTCTAAAGGCATTGAAGATGAAAAGTTGTGCTATTTGCAAGTTTTCGTCAATGGGCGTGTCCGTGGCGTGGCGTCAAAGATCAACTCTTCGCCATGACACGGAAGTTGTCGTAGCTTCAGTGTACATGCTCACATCTGGACCAAACTGTACATGTAGGATGAGAGTCCCGCCCTGAACACATGTACATGCTGACATTCACCCACAGTCATAGCGCCACCTGCTGGCAACAGGATGTGACTTTTAACGAAGCAGCTCCCGCCGCACGTTTCACCTATGTGCACGAATTTTCTGTGGTACGTGTATCTTGTCCAGACGCACAAAAAAGTCTCTTGGAGCCATAGCCTAAACCCAACAGGAAGTCGGCCATTTTGAATTTTACGTCAAATTTTGGATGGTTTACACACTTCGTACTTTAACGAACTCCTCCTAGGGATTTAGTCCGACCGACCTCAAATTTGTGCTGTGCCTTCTAAAGGCATTGAAGATGAAAAGTTGTGCTATCTGCGAATTTTCGTCAATGGGCGTGTCCATGGCGTGGCGTCAAAGATCAAGTCTTTACCATGACACAGGAAGTTGTCGTAACTTCAGTGTATATGCTCACATCTGCACCAAACTGTACATGTAGGATGAGAGTCCCGCCCTGAACACATGTACATGCTCACATTCACCCACAGTCATAGCGCCACCTGCTGGCAACAGGAAGTGACTTTTAACGAAGCAGCCCCCGCCGCACGTTTCACCTGCGTGCACGAATTTTCTGTGGTACGTTTATCTTGTCCAGACGCACAAAAAAGTCTCTTGGAGCGATGCCCTAAAACCAACAGGAAGTCGGCCATTTTGAATTTTACGTCATATTTTGGATGATTTACACACTTCGTACTTTAACGAACTCCTCCTAGGGATTTTGTCCGACCGACTTCAAATTTGTGCTGTGCCTTCTAAAGGCATTGAAGATGAAAAGTTGTGCTATTTGCGAGTTTTCGTCAATGGGTGTGACCGTGGCGTGGCGTCAAAGATCAAGTCTTCGCCATGACACAGGAAGTTGTTGTAACTTCAGTGTACATGCTCACATCTGCACCAAACTTTACGTGCTTGATAACTCTCCCACCCCACTATGGAGGACCGATCCTGACACAGTCAGAAATAAATACAGAAATAAATAAATGCTCAATAAATAAATAAGCTTCCAATTAAATACACAAAAAAATAAAGTAAATAAATAAATGTTGGTAGTAATTAAATTATACAAGGAGACATAAATGTATATATTTTAATTAGTGCCTTTACTTATTCACCTTTGTTATAATTACCTTATTTGTTTATTCAACTGTTTTTATTACTAATTTTTTTAATGTATTTATTTATGTGTGTGTTTTAATATTTTTGTCTGTTTTATTCTTCCTTTGTATTTATTTACCTTATTTATTTTCACCCATGGTATTTATTTCTGCCTGTCTTTTTTAAATTTTTGTATGCATTTCTGCCTCATTATGCAAATGAGGAGGGGCTGTGTCTCAAGGGGTCATCTTCTCTGCTATTGGTGGACCAGTCAGACAGGAGAGCTCCTACTCTGCCTGCAGACATCAACGATCTTGCCCCTCACACAGTCAGATGGCTTCCTTCAGTGCACTGAGGTGTTTAACAACTCTGAAGACAATACTACCAGCAATGTCTTCCTTCTCTTTTCACGTAGACGCTCCGACAGACAGTGCTTTCAGTTTGCTGCATGCATGGACACAGAACTGCGGTATAGGGAGAAGCACACGGTCAGCTGGCTGCAGCTAAATCTGGAGTGCACTCGTATTCAATTCTGTATGGTAAATTCAGTTTTAACGGAGCAGAGCGAGCTGACAGGCAGAGTTAGAGACTTTTTCTGTCCGTTTCTCTCTTTACAAAGACGCATGTTGCAGTCAGAGTCTTCTCTGAAGAGGGCAATGAAGTCTCAGTAGTACCCGATGCGAGCACCACATACAACACAATTTATCAAATTACACAACGGGATAATATACTCACAGGAAGTATAAAACCTGTTACATGCGTAACACAGTAATGTCAGGGAAATTACTTTACTTAGATTTAAGTACTGCAGTTGTACATTTGAAATACCTTCCTACCTTTCTGATAGGAAGCCTTCTTGAGGTGGTATAAAACATTTCTTCTTATATTCTGATTTGAGTTGTGGACAACTATGACCACATGAATTAAAAAAATTAAACATTTCACTGCCCAAGTCAGCTATAACACAAGTCTTGTTCATTAGACTACATGCTGTACAGTATTTGTGGACAGATTTTGTCCCAGGATTTATTATGCATTTCTTCTTCTTCGTTGCATGGTTTAGAATAATAAGGTGAGAAATGGGTCTATTCTGAGTTCATCCTGCACTGCAGCAGCTAATAAAGTCCATTTAATCCCAAAAACGCTTTTCTTTTAGGCAGGCTGGAGCAGAAACACAGTAACGATGAAATGTGTGCTGTTCTCACATTCTTCCTCTGTATGTACACATAAACAACAAGGCAGGGAAATATAAAAGGAATTTATTTTATTGTTTGGGTACATTATTGTTCAGTGTACATGTTCACATCTGAAACCAACTTTACGTGCTTGATAACTCTCCCACCCCGCAGACATCTACACACCAATACCGATTTATATTCATAGCGGCAAGTGCTATGTAGCTCCACATAGGGGACACAGGAAGTGACATATAGCACCTTCATGAGGCGTCGGAACCGCGTAGGAAATTCACAGCCACACCGGCAGAGCTCCAGAATATGCAACTCGGCCGGCTCACGCGCGGACGCGCTACAAGTGCGAGGGCCCGCCCAACGCTGCTTGCAGCTTTAATTATTTTTATTTTCTATGTAATTTTAAAACTTTTTATTTTTTCCTGTTGCTTTTGTTTTATATAAAGCACTTTGAATTACCTTGTTGTTGAAATGTGCTATACAAATAAATTTGCCTTGCCTTGCATGTTTGCTGCCATTGTTGTGTGACGTTATTCAGCTGCTACTCGTGAAGTGGGGGTACATATTTACTTACACAGGATAGCACTGGCCACCACAGACTCATAAAACATCCTCAGCATCGTCCTGCAGATGTTGAAGGTCCTCAACCAGGCTTTGGCCCTTCTTGTAGAGGGCTTGAGTGTTCATGGCCCAGTCCAGTTTATTGTCCATGTGCACTCCCAATTATTTGTAATCCCCCATAATGTCCACGCTGACCCCCTTGATGGAGGGGTCATTGGTGCCTTGGTTATCCTTAGATCCACAAGCAGCTCCTTAGTCTATGTCATGTTGAGCTGTAGATGGTTCTGCTCACACCACAAAGTCCCCACCACAGCTCTGTCAGTCTCATCACCCACACTGATACATCCAACCACAGGAGAGTCATTAGAAAACGTCTCGGGCTACGTATGCAACCCTTGTTCCAAGAGAAGGGGAACGAGACACAGCGTCGGTGACGACACTATGGGAACGCCTCCCATAGGGAACTATGAATGAAACTACTCCAATCCTATTGGTTTTACTAGAATGGTAGTGTGTGACGGCGTAACTGGAGGGGGTATATAAGCACGCCGGCACATAGGACACATTAGCCCTTTCTATGAAGCAAGGCACTCCAGGCGGGGTGAGGTGTGGCGGACTGACGCAGTGTCTCATTCCCCTTCTCGGGGAACAAGGGTTACATACGTAAGCCGAGACGTTCCCTTGAAGGGGAATGAGATACCCACTTAGGCCGCGCAGAAACCCCGTCTGCCCCCAGCGTGCAGAACCTGACGGCACGACTAGGAGGAGAGTGCATGGGTGCCGGGTGCAGAAGGAAGGTCCAGACTGTAAAACCGGATAAAAGTGTGAGTGATGGCCCAGCCAGCCGCGTCACACAAATCCTGGAGTGACGTCCCTGCGAGGAGGGCCCTAGAAGCCGCCATGCCTCGAGTAGAGTGCGCCCTTACGGCCATAGGTGAAAGCAAACCGCGCACCTGATAGGCCAGGGAAATAGTCAGAACGATCCAGTTGCTGATGTTGTGTTTAGAAGCGGGGAGCCCAGCCTTGGGGGACCCGCAACACACCAGCAACTGGTCTGCTTTCCTCCACTGGGAAGACCCCAGAGTGTAAATACTCAGTGCTCTGACAGGGCAGAGCAGATGAAGTCTCCCGTCCTCCGCCGTCACATGAGGTGGGGGATGAAACGCCTGCAGCACCGTGGACCCTGCCAATCTGGCTAGAACCTTAGGGACATAACCTGGACAAGTGTGCAGGATGGCCCTGACCCTCCCCGGGCAAACTCAAGGCATCGGGGAGAAACCGAAAGTGCCTGGAGATCCCCCATCTTCAGGAAGGTAGCAGGTAACTGGGTCCACCGCCCGTTCTCTGCACCAGGTGGTGGACACATTCCACTTTAGGCCGTACATCCTTCTCGTGGACGGGGCTCTGGAGCTGAGCAGCGTCTCGACTGCTCCTGTTGTCAGGCCCGCCTCTAGGAACTGCGCCCCCTCAGGGGCCAGACCCATAGCTGCCACAGGGTGGGGTGCAGGTGAAAGATCCGGTCTCTCCTCAGAGGGACCTGCCAGGGCGGGCCCTCGAGCAATATTAAACCCGAGAACCACACTCGTGCCGGCCAAAACAGGGCTACTAGTAGTAGACTGACGCCATCCTGGCGGACCCACTCCAGAACCCCCGGGAGCAGAGCGACTGGGGGAAAGGCATACAGGCACAGCCTCGGCCACGTCTGCACCATGGCATCCAGCCTTAGCGGGGCTGGGGGCGAGAGGGAGAACCACAGGGGACAGTGCGCTGTCTCTCGGGACGCAAACAAGTCCACGTATATGGGGCCGAACTCTTCGCATAATAACTCCACCACCTGGGGGTGGAGTCTCCATTCCCCGGGCCTCAGCCCCTGTCTCGACAGCAGGTCTGCTCCTTGATTCTGGGTCCCAGGGATGTACATCGCTCTGAGGGACAGCAGTCTCTGCTGGGACCACAGGAGGATCTAATGTGCCTGTTTGTATAAAGGGCGCAAGCGCAGACCCCCCTGGTGATTCAAACATGCCACCACTGCCGTATTGTCGGTTCTGACAAGGATGTGGCGACCGCGGAGGGCGGGCAGAAAACTCCTCAGAGCTCTGAAAACCGCCAACATTTCCAGGCAATTTATGTGCCAAGAGAAATGACGCTCCTCCCAGGAGCCTCTCGCGAAGCGGCCGTCCATGACCGCGCCCCATCCTGTGAGTGAGGCGTCTGTCGAAATAATTGTTCAGCGACAGATCGTTCCCAACACGGGACCTTGGCACAAGAACCAAGATTTCCTCCATACAGACAGGGAACGAAGGCACCCGCTCGTAACCCGTATCAGATGGAGCGGATTTCCCCTCGGGGAGAATCCCTTGGATTTTAGCCACCACTGCAGGGCTCTCATGTGCAGTAGCCCGGAAGGTATTATACTGGACGCTGCTGCCATGAGACCCAACACCCTCTGAAAGTGTTGTACAGTGACTAACTGTACTCCGGTCACTGTGGACAAAATGGACTCGATGCATGCGGGAGACAGGTGGGTCTGCATCGTCGTCGAGTCCCACACCACCCTAGGAACGTAGTCCTTTGGGCGGGCGTCAGCACGCTCTTCTTCGCGTTGAGCCGCAGCCCCAAACGCTGAAGGTGGGCGAGGACGACATCTCGATGCCGAACCGCTAACTCTCGAGACTGGGCCAGGACGAGCCAGTCGTCAATGTAGTTCAGTATGTGGATGCCCTGGAGCCTTAACGGAGCCAGAGCAGCATCCATGCATTTGGTGAACGTGCGGGGAGATAGTGCTAGGCTGAACGGAAGAACCCGATACTGGTAAGCCGTGCCCCGAAGGCGAACCTCAGGAACTTCCTGTGAGCGGGATGGATGGAGATGTGGAAATAAGCGTCTTGCAGATCTATTGTGACAAACCAATCCTCGGACTAGATGTGACTGATGATTGCGAGGATGGTAAGCATCCTGAACCTGAATCTCCTCAGAGATTGGTTCAGGGACCGCAGATCCAAAATCGGACGCAATCCTCCATCCTTCTTGGGAACCAGGAAGTATCGACTGTAGAAGCCGGCTTCTCTGACTGGCGGGGAAATGACTTCTATGGCCCCTTTCTTTAGCAGAGAGTGGACTTCCTGTCATAACACCTGGCTCCGTTCTGCGTGTACTGCACTCCCGACCATCCAGGAGAATCTAGGGGAGCGAACCCAGAACTGCAGCCTGTAGCCATCTACTGCTGTGCGCAGGACCCACGGGGAAATGTTCGCGAGGCTTTGCCAAGTTTCCGCAAAATTCGCCAAGGGGACCAGCCCCTTGGAAAAAGGCCTCAGCCGTTCCGGCACCCTTGGCGATCTCGCGTTGCGATCCCCAGGATCGGAGCTGCCGCGAAGCCTCAGCGACCGCGGGGCCTGTGCCACGGGGGGAGCGCATCCAACCATCCTCTAGAACAAGAGCCGCTCGAGACCTCAGCACCCTCAGGGGCAGGGCCTCGCAATGGTAGCAGGCAGCCCCCTCGAGAGCTGCCTGGGCGTGCAACATCCCCATAGTGTCGTCACCAACGGGCCCCAGTGTTGCTGACCACGTTGTCTGACACACAGTGTTGCAGGCGCACATACTGTGGTCTGCCTGCCTCACTCCCTGGCCCTGGAAGAAGAAAGCTGTTTGTTTGTTTGTTTGTTTCCAATCTGTATAGCACATTTGCTTTTTTATACATGTTTTTAATCAAATCATATGTTTTTCCTTCATTGCCTTTTTCAAGTAGCCTCTAGAAAAGGCCCTCGTCTTTTTTTGAAGTCAACGAAACAGGCTTTCTTTTCTTTATGTTTAATTCTTGATCAATTGAAGTCTGGAGGGTAAATATATGATCTGTTGTGCGGCAATTTGGCATTTATGCAAAATATTGTGGTTATCAAGGAAATTGACAAGACGTTCAGAGACACATATTCTCGGTAGTTATTTGGATGTATATTTATCTCTGGATTTATGAATTGGGGTTATTAAACCTTTGTTCCAGATGTCTGGAAAAGTGCTAGTTCTGTTACTGGGTAATCTAGAGGGTTTTGGTTGTGTCTGCAACATGTTGCCTTCAGAGTTAGGTAGGTAGGTAGATTTATTTTATTTAGATTTATTTGTCACATTACAACAGGTTGTAAAGTGAAATTGAGTTTGTAACTCTCTTCTGCTTCGTAGCAGACAATATAAAGTAATATAGAAGCAATTATTAAAATGGTAAACAGAAATAAACTATATTCAATAACTGTAAAGGGCGGGTTCAGTTATTCATACCATATAATCATGCCTCCTGAATCTCTAACTTGGGTGATGGAATAATAATCTCAATCTAGCTGTGAGGATGACCAGTGGAAACATCTTCTCTGCACCATGTTACAATGATGTCAGTGAGTCTTTTAATTCTCTATAAAAATTGTAATATCTGCTTTTTAAACCAAAATCTGATGATTTATTGTAAACGATTTCTTCCTTTATGATAGCTTTACGATTATGTTATATTATTGTCATCCGCCCTGATTGATGAAGATTTGTGAAGGAGATAAAGTGCCAGCATACAACGAGTGAACGCATGGCAAGTCAACACCAAATCTGGATACTTTCTGTCTGGGGATATATCCTAACTAGACCTACAGAGATTCACTTAGTGTCCATATAAGATTATTCACCAATCTGTACATATGTGAAGAGTCTATAGGGTATTGGTTCAAATCAAGACAAAGTCTGTCATTTAAACCACAGAGAGCCAGTCAGTCTGTCCATCCATCCATCCATCATCAACTGCTTATCCTGCGTACAGGGTCGCGGGGGGCTGGAGCCAATCCCAGCTGGCATCGGGCGAAAGGCGGGGTACACCCTGGACAGGTCGCCAGTCCATCGCAGGGCCTAGTCAGTCTGTAATGAAACAAAATAAAGATAATCTAGTAAGAGATGTGATTGGGTAATATAGAAAATAAACCAATGGGTCGCTGCCTTTCCCTGCTTTATGGGCTGGTCCTTGGCCCATTTAAATAATAAAATTAATAATTTAAATGATATCGGCCCACTGGGCAAATTTCCAGTATTTCAGCTCTGGTTGGGAGTAAGAACGTGATGATTGAATAAGGGCAACTTTGCTACCAATGTGTGTTTTGTGTATAATTGTCATGCAAGGATTATACCTACTTTCTAGATTGCATGAATGTTCTTATTTTGCTTTTATTGTTATGCTACTGCATCTCTACAAAAACATTCATGTCATTCATTGGTATGATCTGATCATCCAATTATTTCATTCAACCGGGCAAATAAAAAACAGAATAATGGGTCAGGCACTCACTTCTTTATCTACTTAAAGTGAGGTCTGAACACTAGTATATTTACTTGCTCTCTAATGCCATCTACTGGACATGTCCAATAACTGAAGAAAAACAAATGACTGGTGTCAATATCCATTCCATTCACATTCAGTTTAATTAGCAGATGCTTTGATCCAAAGTGACTTACAATTATTCCATAATTATTCCATTCCAACATGTCAATACAACACCAAAAAATACAGGGCAACACTTTACACTATTTTAACATTTATAAGCAGTATAAAGCATATAATAGATATATGTGCTTATAACTTGTGTTTGTAACTAGATCTAAGTGTTTATTAATGAACTATAACTCCTCCTGTGGGCACCCTGCCGTATGAACAGATGACATGACAGATGATTGACGTCATAGTAAAACACAGTTGTAATAATATAAAATGTGTTTTCTTAGGAGAAGTTATAAGTGTTAACAAATACTGTATATTAATAAGCACTTAAAATGTACTTATATCTGTTTATAAGTACATTATGGTGTCTTATAAACAATTTCCTAAAAGTTTAGATGCTGCTTTTAAATGCTAAATAGTGGAACCTAAAGTAAAGTGTTACCCAATACAGTAGTTTATTGGACAGTCACAGGGGGACTGTCAACCTTTCTCCTGCTGTGGACACAGAGATCCAGACCCATTATCATTACAATCAAATTCAATTCGCTATAAAACAGGAAGTTGTTATAAATTCAGTCTACATGCTCAGTTCTACATCATGTCAGGTCGAGGAGAGGGGGTTGCAATGCTTTACAATGACAAATGGAAAGTGTCCACTGTCACTATCCCTGCCGCTAATTCATTCGAATCTAGTATATTCCTGCAATGGGGCAGTCCCTACCATATTAGCCACCCAAGTCTCTAATAATTAGGGATGAGGGGAGGGGATGAGGGGAGGAGGATTGGACTGGAAAAAGGCCTCAGCCGTTCTGGCACCCTCGGCGATCTCGCGTTGCGATCCCCAGGATCGGAGCCGCCGCGAAGCCTCAGCGACCGCGGGGCCTGTGCCACCATCCTCTAGAACAAGAGCCGCTCGAGACCTCAGCACCCTCAGGGGCAGGGCCTCGCAATGGTCGCAGCACGACCGTGCGAGGTCCCTATTGAATTTGTAAAGATTATATATATTTAGGGCCCAAGCACAACCGTGTGAGGTCCCTATAGAATTTGTAAAGATTATAAAAATTAGCCCCTCGTTCACGTTCAACCTACATGCAAGAAATTTTCTGGGGACATGTATCATATCAAGACGCACAAAAAAGCCTCAAGAACCCATACCCTAAACTCAACAGGAAGTCGGCCATTTTGAATTTTACGGCCATTTTTGGATAATTTACACACTTCGTACTTTAACGAACTCCTCCTAGGGATTTAGTCGGATCGACGTCAAATTTCTGCTGCGCCTTCTAAAGGCATTGACGATGAAAAGTTGAGCTATTTGCGAGTTTTCGTCAATGGGCGTGTCCGTGGCGTCGATGATTCGCCATGAAACAGGAAGTTGTTGTAACTTCAGTGTACATGCTCACATCTGGACCAAACTGTACATGTAGGATGAGAGTCCCGCCCTGAACACATGTACATGCCGAATTCACCCACAGTCATAGCGCCACCTGCTGGCAACAGGAAGTGACCTTTAACTAAGCAGCCCCCGCCGCACGTTTCACCTACGTGCACAAATTTTCTGTGGTACGTGTATCTTGTCCAGACGCACAAAAAAGTCTCTTGAGCCATAGCCTAAACCCAACAGGAAGTCAGCCACTTTGAATTTTACGGCCATTTTTGGATGATTTACACGCTCCGTACTTTAACGAACTCCTCCTAGGGATTTAGTCCGATCGACTTCAAATTTGTGCTGTGCCTTCTAAAGGCATTGAAGATGAAAAGTTGTGCTATTTACGAGTTTTCGTCAATGGGCGTGTCCGTGGCGTGGCGTCAAAGATCAACTCTTCGCCATGACACAGGAAGTTGTTGTAACTTCAGTGTACATGCTCACATCTGCACCAAACTGTACATGTAGGATGAGAGTCCCACCCTGAACACATGTACATGCTGACATTCACCCACAGTCATAGCGCCACCTGCTGGCAACAGGAAGTGACTTTTAACGAAGCAGCCCCCGCCGCACGTTTCACCTACGTGCACGAATTTTCTGTGGTACGTGTATCTTGTCGAGACGCACAAAAAAGACTCTTGGAGCCATAGCCTAAAGTCAACAGGAAGTCGGCCATTTTGAATTTTACGGCCATTTTTGGATGATTTACACACTCCGTACTTTAACGAACTCCTCCTAGGGATTTAGTCCGACCGACTTCAAATTTGTGCTGTGCCTTCTAAAGGCATTGAATATGAAAAGCTGTGCTATTTGCGAGTTTTCGTCAATGGGCGTGTCCGTGGCGTGGCGTCAAAGATCAACTCTTCGCCATGACACAGGAAGTTGTTGTAACTTCAGTGTATATGCTCACATCTGCACCAAACTGTACATGTAGGATGAGAGTCCCGCCCTGAACACATGTACATGCTGACATTCACCCACAGTCATAGCGCCACCTGCTGGCAACAGGAAGTGACTTTTAACGAAGCAGCCCCCGCCGCACGTTTCACCTACGTGCACGAATTTTCTTTGGTACGTGTATCTTGTCCAGACGCACAAAAAAGCCTCTTGGAGCGATGCCCTAAAACCAACAGGAAGTCGGCCATTTTGAATTTTACGGCCATTTTTGGATGATTTACACACTTCGTACTTTAACGAACTCCTCCTAGGGATTTAGTCCGACCGACTTCAAATTTGTGCTGTGCCTTCTAAAGGCATTGAATATGAAAAGCTGTGCTATTTGCGAGTTTTCGTCGATGGGCATGTCCGTGGCGTGGCGTCAAACTTCAGTGTACATGCTCACATCTAAACCAAACTTTACGTGCTTGATAACTCTCCCACCCCGCAGACATCTACACGCCAATACCGACTTATATTCATAGCGGCAAGTGCTATGTAGCTCCACATAGGGGACACAGGAAGTGACATATAACACCTTCATGCGGTGTCGGAACTGCGTAGCAAATTCACAGCCGCATCGGCAGAGCTCCAGAATGTCTACAATTGCGAGGGCCCACCCAACGCTGCTTGCAACTTTAATTTTGTTTTTTCTGTTGAAGTAAAAATAACTACAAAAAGTGATTTATTAATTCTTCAATGCAATGCAATTCAGTCAGTACACAAACAGTATTTTCCATTCCCAGATGGGATTACTATATAATGTGTATTTTGAAATGACCATGTCATCCAGGTAAAACTCTATTTTCCAACTGTGCAGGTAGATCTGCGAATTTTAGAATATGTTACATAACTGAAAATATCATCTGAAAATATCAAAACTGTGAAATGTCTTTCCTTGTTTTCAGAGTTTATGTTGTCCTATGTGGTGATTATATTCATACCAGGTTCACCCTGAGTGTGACTTTGTGCTCTCTATGCTGAATTTGTGTTGTACATTATTTCACATGATTCCTACCTGCTGCTGATACAAAATAGACCTGTGATTATGAAATCTTGTTGACCAAAGATTTCTACAGCACATAGAAAAATGTTTGTGTCTCCAGATCTACTGACATATATTTTTAACAGCAGTTGGGGGCACCAAGCACACATGTAACTAATAAGTGACCTGTTTTTGACCTTACACTCTTACATGTCATCTGTGTGTTTCCCACTGCTACGTGGGCAAAACGGCATCTGGTTGGAGTATTTAAGGCAGTGCCAATGTAGCTCACTACCTTCTTGTCTGGCTTCAAGGTAAGTACACAATATGACCCCGTTCATATCTTTATTTCACTTACACTCTACAGCCCAAAATTCTCATGGGACTTTATGTCCACAGATGGCACAGGTGTGGACTTTGGGTCTGCTCTACCTCATTGGTGCATCATATAGTAAGTTGACTTTAATTTTTGGATTCAGTTTTACTGAAATGGCAAAAGTAAGGGAACAGCTGGCATGTTTTCTTAATTTGATTTCAAGCTGCTAGTGATTTTCTACATGTGAGACCCTTAACATACAGGTTTCCTGTTTTGTTTCTCTCTAAGTAACTTTACCTTTGTTAAGGTCATCTTATTCCATCATGTCTGACAGTATGTGTGTATCAGCTATACGATGTTTAGTGAACACATGTACATGTACTGTGAGTGAAATATTCAGACCATGGACATTGTTAGGTCTATTTTAGGAGGGCAAAGAGAAGCAAGAATATTGATATATACAAATAATACAAATAAAATTAGTATTTACTGGCTTAAAATAATCGTTCTGGTTGTTTCTTCTGCTTCACAATTTAAATCCGCCAAGCTGACAAGCAACGTAACTACAAACACACACACACACACACACACGGAGATGAAGATTGATTCAGCATAGTGAATGATACAGTGTGAGACTGTAAGTTGTTCTTAGTTACTGTTACTTGCTAAACTTTGGCTACGTTTACTTGAGGTAAAGAAAAGGGGATATTTTAGTTGGCTATGAAAAACAGTGTAGGTAGTGTGAACGCCATTAATATTACCCATCTCTAGTAGCCTATTTCAAAACAATGTCTGCCCCCACAGAATGTTGTTTTCAGTGAAAACTAAATGTCATAGTGTCCCTGTTAATGCTATTGTGCCGGTATATCCTTCAATTCATTGACCAGATGGATATTGAAGTTATTTTAGGAGAGAGAGAAATGTGAGATTGGCAGGGCACCTGATTCTGAGGTCAGTAGTGTTCTACTACAGATTTGTAGTGGTCTACAGGTCAGTGGTGGTCTAAAGGTCAGCAGTGGTCTATATGTGTGGTGTTTTGTTTCTTACAACAGGCAATTGTTGGCAGGTCTAGGCACCAAGGCAGAGCCTAAACTAAATTATTCCATGATATTTATTATATTGTTATATTCTGACCCACTTAACTTTCTGCATTTATTGGCTGTAATAAATTGAATATGAAGATGTTACCTTAATGGGTAGGCTATCCATAGGCATATACCCACAGATATACACACAGGAAAATAATAAAATAAAATAATAATAATAATAATCTTTATTTGTAGAGCACTTTTCAAAAACAAGTTACAAAGTACTTTAACAAGTGTAAAGATAATAATACCCAAAAGACAATAATACAAAAACAATACAAGATAAAAGTGTGAAAACATTGAAAAGACTAAAATACACGTTTAAGATAAATATAAAATTAGTAAAATAGAATAAAATAAAAGGGATAAAATAAAGTCAAATAAGATCGGGAAAGGCTCTCCTATAAAAGTATGTTTTAAGAAGGGACTTAAAAGAGTTCACTGACTCAGCTGACCTGATTTCCTCGGGCAGGCTGTTCCAAAAGCAATCATACAAACATGCATCCATATAGTAATCATTACTCCAAATATTTTATTCCTTCCACCACCAGGATATTAAATTCAGACAGTAGCCTCTTTGAATAAGTGTGGGGCAGCTGTGGCTCAGGAGGTAGAGCGGGTTGCCTGTTAATCGGAAGGTTGGCGATTCAATCCCCCTGCATGTTGAAGGGTAAGATACTGAACCCCGAATTGCCTCTGGCGGCTCTTCTGCCAGTGTATGAATATGTGTGAATGTTCATTTCTGTTGAATGTGTGTGAAAGCGCTTTGAGTGGTCGAAAAGACTAGAAAGGTGCTATAGTACGGAGCATTTAAATAGAATCTTTATCAACAGCTTACATGATAAAGTATTGTATGGCTTGTATCTAAGCCAAACCAAAAAATCACACTCTGATTTAACCAATCTACAGTGCAGTAACAATAATTTGTGTAACTAGAATGGGTATTTACTAAAGTAAATAAGTGTGTCTGCTGTTAGCTGTGAATGCTACCGCTGCTGAAAAGTACTGCTACATCAGCAATTTTTTAAAGGCTCAGGATCTATCGACAGAAATACATGTTGAATACTTACGTTAGCAGAAGAAGTAGTATATTTTCAACCATTAGATGGTGGATGAGAATGTAAGCCATAATATTGACTTGCATCAACATGCTGTTCAGTTAGCTCAGTTGGTAAGGCACAGGACTCACAACCAAAGGGTGGAGTATTTGACATGACAACTTTTTTTTCCTCTCTCTTCAACAAATGGATTCTGCAGCGAATGTTTGTCACATTACAGCATGTGCTGCACTGTAGGGGAATCACGTTTTCTGACGGCTCTTTCAGAGGTGTGTCAAGCAGGCTACAGACTCTTTTAATGTTGTTCAGAATTTTTCAAAGTGAAAGCTCCATTACTGCATTACAGTAAACAAGCTACTCACACTTTAATTTTGCAGGCAAAACCACTAAAAGGAAAAACTTTCTGCTGTCTCAGAAGAAACACCTTTTGTGCAGTTGTCAACCACCGTAACTGTCCTATGCTCTTTCAAAGGTTAGGGGGCAGTGGTGGACTGGATAGATGGTTGCAACACTTGCCACTAGATGCCACTAAATGTTACACTCTGAACCTTTAAATCCTATAGCGCTACCTACAGGTAAAAGAATCACATGCTACAGACTAATTCAGTTGAATATTAAAGCACAAATCAGCATTGGACGGGCCCTCACACATGAAGTGCGTCAGATAGTGTTGCTCTGAATTGTCACTGACACTGCACAAAATACTTAAGTCAATCTTCTGTATCCTCTATGTGGTGCAAAGGAGCACCACAATACTTCCTGTTGTCAGTAGCGCTACGGCTATAACTGAATTTTGGCATTTAGATATGTTGGGCGGGACCATTATCAATAACATAAAGTTTGGTACAGATGTAAGCATGTACAATTAAGTTATAACAAATTCCTGTTTTGTGGCGAATTATTGATATTCCACTCCACGCCACGGGCACCGCCCATCGACCAAATTGCACCATTTGTACAACGTGTAATCATTGATAGGATAAGACTGCACGTGAAAATGTTTAAGTCAATCCGTCTAATTCTCTAGGAGGAGTTCATTAAAGTGCGGAGTATGTAAATCGCCAAATATGACAGTTAAATCCAATATGGCCAACTTCCTTTGGTTGTTGACCTGCCTGGATTGGCTCCAGCCCCCCTGCAACCCTGTATGCAGGATAAGCGGTTGACGATGGATGGACACACACAAAACACATATGCTTTAATTACTTGTTTAATGAAATGTATGGGGTTGATTGTTCTTATGTAGTTTGTATGATGCTTTGCCAATCTTGTTGTTATACATTCATGCCAATAAAGCTAATTTGAATTTGATAGCATTTAGAAAGACTTAAAACATACAAATTTAAAAAAACCACAGCAAGTCAGTGGGAACTGAACTCCACACAGGTGTTTGAAGTCGAATGCAATTATCACTGCTGCCGGAAGTGGGATTCAACCTGCACTCTAAACAAGTGAGCAATAGAGGGAGACATCTGAAGAAGCCACAATTTGATCATTAGTTGATGGAAAAGTGCACTTGCTTATCATTTTAAGTTAGGAGACATCTTTAGTTTGTTATAATTAAGTTCAAACACCATACAAGTAAAAGCAATTATCACTGCAGACGAATTTGAACCCACAACCGGAATAAGAGGTGCTGTTCTAGAGAGTGATGCCTAACCAATTGAGCCTGCTTGTAATGATACAATTTGATGCTTTTTTGATACAAAAAGTGTATTTGCTTAAAAAAAAGCTTTTCAGCTCTCATTTTGGTATTTTAGTTAAAGCTTGAGTAGCTGAGCATAAAAATATACATTATGTGTCAACACTCCAAACAGGAAGGAAGATATAGAAAGTTAAAGAATTGGTAACAGGGTGGGAACTCAGGGTGCAGTTAAACAGGGAGTGAATGAGACTGTGACTTACCTATGAATTAAGGTTCAGAGCTACAAAACTAAACCTCCACTGAGCAAGATTTTGCAATTTTGAGGGAGAAAAGGCATGTGGCTACATTTTGTGCCTTTTTTGTGCTTATGAAAATAATATATGCAACTGGCAGCAGTTTACAAAAAAATTGCGGTCTAACAAATCCTCCTCTCCGCACTCTAAATGATCACATGGCACACTGATGAAGTCTGCTAAAACCCTTCACTTTGGAAGGACATAGCTCCAAAACTAAACATTTTGAAAGATCAACATCTTTTCTGCAACTTACAGCTCAAATGGAATCTGTAGCTGCACATATGCCAGAGCATTTTGCTCTTAAAGTTGAGTAGGTTGGAAGAAAGTTGAGCATCTGCTCCCATTGAAACCCATTCCTTTTAAATGCATAAAAATGTTAATATCAAATCAACCATTACAGATATCAGCAACACAGGTAATAGCATAAATCTGAACAGGATGTATATTTTGAAGTTGGAACGAAGTTTCTAGGACAAACGCTGCAGGAGAAGATAGATGCCAAAGACATGGTGAAATAAAGAATAATAAACAGTGTAGATATACTATACTTCTTGATTTCTGTTCTGCAATAAATGTATGGAGGAAAAATGATTCAGATTATTTTAACACTACATGAATGCACCGCTCACCCCTCCCTTTCCAAGCGCCTAGGAGAAGCTACAGTGGCCAACACGCTGTGCTCTTGTGCTAAATAATATGTGTAGGCCTCCATGTGTCGAAAATTCACCCTTTCCTTATTTCTAACAAAACAGTTGACTACTACTACTAACTTACTGTTCTTCTTCTTCTTGTACGTATTCAACCTAGGGAAAAAACGTGCTCTGTACAGCCGTTTGTCCATTTCGGCTACCGTAGAAACATGGCGGCGCAACATGGCAACGTCTATGTAAGAGGACCCATGGTGGATAGAAATGGCTCATTTGAAGTAATAAAAACATAATGGTTCTTTTTGTAAGGTGTTTATACACCAATGAAACATAGTTATGGATATTATATTGCATTTCTGTCAATAGATCCTCCCAAATTTTACACACTGAACCTTAAAACTGGGGTAGGCAACGTTGGAGAGACAGCTAGATTTTGAAAGTGTCCAACTGAAAGCCACTTCCAGGCTGAATGAAATGATTGGCTGTGCTTATTACAGTCCTGCGACAGCCACAGGTACTAGATCTCTTTTGTTTGTGTCAGAGCCTTGATTTATTGATTGCTGTAGGGAGATGTAAGAGAACAAACAGAACAAAACCTAACTCTTCTGAAATTGATTGCTACCTTATCTTTTACATGCTTACAGCTATCATCAGGATTTTGGAGTGTTTTGTACATGTGAACGTATCCTGCTTTCATAAACCTGGATATACCGTTATTCTGCTTTTCATGAACATGACTATGCCAGCTGGAATACTCCAATAGACTCAAATTAAATATGAGCTAGTCAATCAAACTAAAAATGTGATGATGGTCAGGATGCTGAGATACAAGTCTGACAGTGGTAATATGACATTTTTGACTGTTAGACTTCCTATTGTACATAATACTACTATACTACTACTGCTAATAATAATAATACTATAAATACATTGTTTGCGTCCTTATTTAAGGTTCATCTGTCATTTCTTTCTGTAAGGTATGTGAATGATATTCCAGCCTAGAAAGCTTCAAAACGTCATTAATTGAAGGGTTCATGTGTTTGTCTGTGTTGCCAGTATGATACCATGATATCAACACTGCATGAATTCATTGTGAAATTCTGTCCATGGAAGCGTGAGGGTTTATCTGTGGTGTGTTCTCGATGTCCACAGCGGCTGAGGTCTTTTTAATGAACTGGGCTGCTTTGATGACCTTC
>NW_024041926.1:0-31912 GCF_014851395.1 Micropterus salmoides | reverse complement strand
CCAGGACCCCTAAGTCTGGTACAGGTGGGGGTTGAAGGACCGCGGTCCTTCAAGGTGAGAATGTGATAAACTTGGCTAAAAATTTCACACTTTCTGAACCGCAGTATAACCTCCTGAACAAAGGTTTATCTTTTATTTCTTCAGCAGATATAGGCAGGGATCAAAAATCACAGTTTCAATGGGACATACAAAACTATCACAGACGAATTAAATTGGCGAGTTATTTTAAAAATTCAAGTGGGGGACAAGCTTTACCGTTTGTGGGAATTTCAAATTGGACACCCCCACTAGATCAGTTGCCGCTAGAGGTCAGAAATTGATTTTGGCAGATTGTAACACACTTAAAGCACATTATAAACCCATTTTAGAAAAAGATAACATATCGCAACTAGAAATTAGAGCTTTACGGGAACTACGGGATACTAAACATATAGTTATTAAGCCAGCCGACAAAGGGTCGGCTGTGGTGATATTAAGGAGATCAATACATATTGAAGTAGAGCGGCAACTGAATGACACCAATTACTATAAAAAACTGGATAAACCAATTTATTTAGACACAATCCCGAGGGTAATGAAATTCTAGATTCCTTAAAACGGAAGAAATTTATTAATGGGAAACAGAGACGATATTTAATTGGAGAGGCAGAACCTCGGGAAAGGCTCTTTACATATTGCCTAAGATCCATAAGGATCCTGAAAAGTGGACTGTCCCATTTGAAGTCCCCCGGGGAGACCAATTGTCTCTGATTGTGGGAGTGAGACTTATTTTACAGCCGAATATCTGGATTATTATTTGAACCCATTATCAACAAAACACCCTGCCTATGTGAGAGACACTTATCATTTTGTGGAAATTGTACATAGTCTGAGGATCCCATCTGAGTTTTATCTTTTCTATGGATGTTAACAATCTGTATACAAACATTCCTATTGAAGCTGGCATCCAGTGTGTAAAAAATATCTTTCAGAAATACCCAGACCCAAAACGACCAGATGAGGAGCTCTTGGAGCTTTTAGTCATCAATCTAACCAGAAATGATTTTATGTTTAATGGAAATTACTACTTGCAGATTAAAGGGACGGCTATGGGCAAGAAGTTTGCCCCGGCTTATGCCAACATTTTTATGGCTGATTGGGAGAGTCAAGCCCTTTTAAAAGGAGATAAGAAGCCAGCATATTATTTTCGCTATTTAGATGACATTTGGGGAATTTGGGTGGGATCTAAACAGGAATTTGATCAATTTGTACAGGTATTGAATTCCCATGATCCTTCCATTCAACTGAAGACAGAGTTGAACAAACAGTCAATTGACTTTTTGGATACTACTGTTTTTAAAGGTCCAAATTTTACCAGTAATTCCAAATTGGATATAAAAGTGTTTTTTAAAAGCACAGATACCCATGCACTGCTTCATAAAGACAGTTTCCATCCTAAGCACACTTTTAAGGGCATTGTCAAGTCACAAATTCTTCGATTCAAGCGGATCTGCACCAGGGATGAAGATTTTTGGGAAGCAGTTGGAATTTTATTTAAATTCTTACGGAAGAGAAGGTACTCCAGGTCCTTCTTGAGGAATTGCCTTAAGACCTTCCAAAATAGGAAAGAGAGAGAGGATGGGAGTTCAATTCCTCTGATAACTACGTTCTCCTCGGTTGGAAAGATCTTAAATAATAAACTCAAATCCAACTTTGAGGACATATTAGGACAGAGCAACATAATGGCTGGCTCCAGGGTGATTTCGGCCTATAGGAGAAATAGGAATCTAAGAGATATCCTGGTTCAGGCAAAGTTGCCATCCTTAAACAGAGATAAATTATTGATGTTGGAATCACAGTTTGCTAGATTAAAATTTGTTAGGAATAATAAGAATAAGACTATTCACAGGATTTCACAGGGATTTAGCCCTAGGTCAAAGAATTGTGTTTATGTTATTTTTTGCACAATGTGTCATGTTCAGTATGTGGGTGAAACCAAAAATTCTTTGTCTACACGTATGGTTCAGCACAGATACAACATCAGAAATAAGAAAGAAATGGAACACTTCTGGTGAAACACTTTTTAGAACATGGTTTATTGTCTATGAGAATTGCTGGATTGCAGAGAATATTACTTGGTCAGATTTGGAGAGAAAAAAGAGAGAAAGGCAGTGGATTTTTTATTGGGGACTATGAAACCATTTGGGTTAAATGTTAAATATAATTAATGTCATTACTTACCTGTTATATACCTATTACTTACCTTCACTGTTACAGCTACTATTCTTTGAACCCTAACCTATCGGTTATCCTAACCTTAACCTTAACCCCATATTTGCCATTTTAATCCCTGATACTTACCTTTTTTTCTCTGCAACATCAATACTTACCTGACTCCTAACCTATCGGTTATTCTAACCCTAACCTCACACATGCTGGCAATTAATCCTTTACACTTTTTTTAGAATATTTACATTTATTTTTTAAGATAAAAAGTCCAACCTCAGCTGGAATTGCAATACTTACCTTTTCCTACTTTTAACTGCAACTTTTATACTTACCTTTATACTTACTTGGTATAATTTAAGGCTTACCTTTTATGCTTAAAAACAGCACTGGATTTCAAGGACACGAAACTTTATACTATTATCTAACATGGACTTTAACCACTAAAAATTGTTAAAACATAATGAAGGGATACTCACCAGCAGGATTACAAGTTTCAAATCATTTTAGAGTTTTTTGTGTTTATAATTGGTTAAAAACATGTTTACTGGGAAAAGACCGGACACGAAATTTGAGGCCACAAGGGGGCGGAGCCGGCACATGAGTGAGTGTGGAAGGGAGGGGGGAGAGGGAGAATTCATTTCTCCTTCAAACCTCTCACAAGCAACAGCTCAGGAGAGAGTTCAGTGTGCTAAAAAAGACCTGAAGAAGACCCTTTGCGGGTCGAAACGTTGTTATTTTGCACACTTTTTGTTTATTGTAAATAGTTCTTTTTTGGTTTTTGAAAATAAATATATATTTAATTTTAAAGAGACTCTCTTGTCGTGTTTTGGAGTTAGTTTTTTGGAGTTAGTTTTTAAACGTTTAAGATGTATGGATGGACAGAGGTCCGCTACGGGAGACGCCGTCAGCGGGCCCGTGAACCTCCTTGGGACCGGGGTTACGGGAGGTCCGAGGGCTGGATGGACCGTGCACCCTCCTTCCCTTTTCGGAGGGAGACAGTCCCCTTCCCTAACCAGCCAGCGCCTCCCCCGAGGGCCACCCGGTATGCCGGTCCCCGTTACCGCTCCTATGCGGATGCTGTTCGTCAGCCAGCTTGGAGGGGGTTTCCTCCACGTGACAGAGGACAAGACGTGCGACGCCAGCCTGCGGACCCACAGTTTGGACGCTTGGTCCGCAAAATCCACGCGGTGGTCAAGACGGTCCACCATCTGCAGAATGTGTCTCTGAAACCTGGGAAAGCAGAGCCAAGGATGATTTCCCGGATGGTTGAGGTCCTGTCCAACATGATAAAGCCAGCAGCCCCATCACAGCGCACGCGGGACCTCATATATGGGAATGCAAAGAATTGGGGTCATACTACTTACCTGATTCTTATGGAGCACTATGAAAATCGCTTGGAAGAATTTTTGGAGGAATTACCTGGTATCCTCACCCCTGACTGGAAGGCGGCCTTCCAGGTGGCGGCACGCTGGGCCCGAAGAAACCTACAACGGATCTCCAGGATGTCATCGACCACGCTGAGGCCCTGATTACTGCTCGGCTGGATGGCGATGACCCGGGGCCAGCACCGGTCCCACTTCAGACGGTTGCTGCGGTCCAGGTCCAGACTCAGGGTCCACGGGGGCCGACAAGAAAGAGGACGGCGGCCACAATGACTGATGCAGTGGACCATCAACCTGAACAGCCAGCAGAATGGCATCATCCTCCATCACCAGCAGCAGATCCTGAACCAGCAGTCCATCTCCCACGCGATCGGAGAGAGAAGCAGAGGGATGGTAGGAGGGCCAGGGTGATGATTGCAACTGAAGACAGTATTCTTCAGGAGCACAGCCTGACCAGCCGGATGAGGTGAGGGTTTTGGAGGCCTCCACTCACACTCCCACACATTCTGAATTGGAGGCTCTTTTCGATGAGCTCCAGGCTGAGGAAGAGAGAGGGGACGCTAGAGCCTCAACCCCGCAGACTTCGGGGGAACGTATGGTTCAGGTCCACCGAGAGGAGTCACATACAGACGGCGAGCTGTTTGTGGACTCGTTTGACCATTCACACAGCCAGGACCACGCAGGTACAAGGTGTACAGACACCTCAACACCCAGAAGAAGTGACAGACTGGTGTTTGGAGGTGGTAAGAAAATGGCTGATTATAGGGGACTCTAATCTCTCGAGTCTCCCGACTATTTTAACAAAGACTTGCAAATTGACAGCTTTCCAGGGAGCCACTTCCGTCACGCACAGGCTCTCATGGAGAAGACTGTGCCACCGCAAGACCTGGTGGTGGAGAAGATAATTCTGTCCTTTGGCATCAACGGCAGGGGCAATAAATCAAAGGAGACCACCATAAAGAGTGTGCAGGGGGCACTGAGGTCCACTAAACGCCAGTTCCCCTACGCAGACATTTGGATCCCCCTAGTTAACTTTTCTTCAGCTCTTCCCCAAGAGGAACAGGACAATCTCCGCATCCTCAACGAACATTTGGAGAGGAACATGCCTTACATCCCCCTCCTGCCTGAGAGGAAGTTCCAAACACAGGACGATGACATACACTGGACAGCGGAGACTGGGAGAGCATGTTCGACCATTGGATGGACTTTTTAAATGCCAGGACCCCCTAAGTCTGGTACAGGTGGGGGTTGAAGGACCGCGGTCCTTTCAAGGTGAGAATGTGATAAACTTGGCTAAAAATTTCACACTTTCTGAACCAGTATAACCTCCTGAACAAAGGTTTATCTTTTATTTCTTCAGCAGATATAGGCAGGGATCAAAAATCACAGTTTCAATGGGACATACAAAACTATCACAGACGAATTAAATTGGCGAGTTATTTTAAAAATTCAAGTGGGGGACAAGCTTTACCGTTTGTGGGAATTTCAAATTGGACACCCCCACTAGATCAGTTGCCGCTAGAGGTCAGAAATTTGATTTTGGCAGATTGTAACACACTTAAAGCACATTATAAACCCATTTTAGAAAAAGATAACATATCGCAACTAGAAATTAGAGCTTTACGGGAACTACGGGATACTAAACATATAGTTATTAAGCCAGCCGACAAAGGGTCGGCTGTGGTGATATTAAGCAGGATCAATACATTTGAAGTAGAGCGGCAACTGAATGACACCAATTATATAAAAAACTGGATAAACCAATTTATTTAGACACAATCCCGAGGGTTAATGAATTCTAGATTCCTTAAAACGGAAGAAATTTATTAATGGGAAACAGAGACGATATTTAATTGGAGAGGCAGAACCTCGGGAAAGGCTCTTTTACATATTGCCTAAGATCCATAAGGATCCTGAAAAGTGGACTGTCCCATTTGAAGTCCCCCGGGGAGACCAATTGTCTCTGATTGTGGGAGTGAGACTTATTTTACAGCCGAATATCTGGATTATTATTTGAACCCATTATCAACAAAACACCCTGCCTATGTGAGAGACACTTATCATTTTGTGGAAATTGTACATAGTTGAGGATCCCATCTGAGTTTTACTTCTTTTCTATGGATGTTAACAATCTGTATACAAACATTCCTATTGAAGCTGGCATCCAGTGTGTAAAAAATATCTTTCAGAAATACCCAGACCAAAACGACCAGATGAGGAGCTCTTGGAGCTTTTAGTCATCAATCTAACCAGAAATGATTTTATGTTTAATGGAAATTACTACTTGCAGATTAAAGGGACGGCTATGGGCAAGAAGTTTGCCCCGGCTTATGCCAACATTTTTATGGCTGATTGGGAGAGTCAAGCCCTTTTAAAAGGAGATAAGAAGCCAGCATATTATTTTCGCTATTTAGATGACATTTGGGGAATTTGGGTGGGATCTAAACAGGAATTTGATCAATTTGTACAGGTATTGAATTCCCATGATCCTTCCATTCAACTGAAGACAGAGTTGAACAAACAGTCAATTGACTTTTTGGATACTACTGTTTTTAAAGGTCCAAATTTTACCAGTAATTCCAAATTGGATATAAAAGTGTTTTTTAAAAGCACAGATACCCATGCACTGCTTCATAAAGACAGTTTCCATCCTAAGCACACTTTTAAGGGCATTGTCAAGTCACAAATTCTTCGATTCAAGCGGATCTGCACCAGGGATGAAGATTTTTGGGAAGCAGTTGGAATTTTATTTAAATTCTTACGGAAGAGAAGGTACTCCAGGTCCTTCTTGAGGAATTGCCTTAAGACCTTCCAAAATAGGAAGAGAGAGAGGATGGGAGTTCAATTCCTCTGATAACTACGTTCTCCTCGGTTGGAAAGATCTTAAATAATAAACTCAAATCCAACTTTGAGGACATATTAGGACAGAGCAACATAATGGCTGGCTCCAGGGTGATTTCGGCCTATAGGAGAAATAGGAATCTAAGAGATATCCTGGTTCAGGCAAAGTTGCCATCCTTAAACAGAGATAAATTATTGATGTTGGAATCACAGTTTGCTAGACTAAAATTTGTTAGGAATAATAAGAATAAGACTATTCACAGGATTTCACAGGGATTTAGCCCTAGGTCAAAGAATTGTGTTTATGTTATTTTTGCACAATGTGTCATGTTCAGTATGTGGGTGAAACCAAAAATTCTTTGTCTACACGTATGGTTCAGCACAGATACAACATCAGAAATAAGAAAGAAATGGATACACTTCTGGTGAAACACTTTTTAGAACATGGTTTATTGTCTATGAGAATTGCTGGATTGCAGAGAAATATTACTTGGTCAGATTTGGAGAGAAAAAAGAGAGAAAGGCAGTGGATTTTTTTATTGGGGACTATGAAACCATTTGGGTTAAATGTTAAATATAATAATGTCATATTACTTACCTGTTATATACCAATTACTTACCTTCACTGTCTACAGCTACTATTCTTTGAACCCTAACCTATCGGTTATCCTAACCTTAACCTTAACCCCATATTTGCCATTTTAATCCCTGATACTTACTTTTTTTCTCTGCAACATCAATACTTACCTGACTCCAACCTATCGGTTATTCTAACCCTAACCTCACACATAGCTGGCAATTAATCCTTTACACTTGTTTTTTAGAATATTTACATTTATTTTTAAGATAAAAAGTCCCAACCTCAGCTGGAATTGCAATACTTACCTTTTTCTACTTTTAACTGCAACTTTTATACTTACCTTTATACTTACTTGGTATAATTTAAGGCTTACCTTTTAGGCTTAAAAACAGCACTGGATTTCAAGGACACGAAACTTTATACTATTATCTAACATGGACTTTAACTACTAAAAATTGTTAAAACATAATGAAGGGATACTCACCAGCAGGATTACAAGTTTCAAATCATTTTAGAGTTTTTTGTGTTTATAATTGGGTTAAAAACATGTTTACTGGGGAAAAGACCGGACACGAAATTTGAGGCCACAAGGGGGCGGAGCCGGCACATGAGTGAGTGTGGAAGGGAGGGGGGAGAGGGAGAATTCATTTCTCCTTCAAACCTCTCACAAGCAACAGCTCAGGAGAGAGTTCTGTGTGCTAAAAAAGACCTGAAGAAGACCCTTTGCGGGTCGAAACGTTGTCGTTTATTTTGCACACTTTTGTTTATTGTAAATAGTTCTTTTTGGTTTTTTGAAAATAAATATATATTTAATTTTAAAGAGACTCTCTCTTGTCGTGTTTTGGAGTTAGTTTTTTGGAGTTAGTTTTTAAACGTTTTAAGATGTATGGATGGACAGAGGTCCGCTACGGGAGACGCCGTCAGCGGGCCCGTGAACCTGCTTGGGACCGGGGTTACGGGAGGTCCGAGGGCTGGATGGACCGTGCACCCTCCTTCCCTTTTCGGAGGGAGACAGTCCCCTCCCTAACCCTAACCCCTAACCCCCTAACCCTAACCCTAACCCTAACCCTAATTAGGGGCAACTCCCTAACCTCGACATTTTTTCTAGGTGTGCCACAGCGCTCAAACTGGGACAGAAATGTTTCTCGTCGCCTCCTCAGTTGGAAAAACTCCTTATCTCAGCTTTTTCACTTTTTGGAATATTTTTCAGAAGCACTTCAAAGGTATGCTGCCTTCGCAATTCCATTCGGCGTTTTTTTCTGAACATGTACATACCACTTTTATTTATTTTGCACACCACAAAAAAAGTTGCAATATAATGACCAACCACCAGGTGGCGCATGGAAAAAATGCACTGCAATAAATGTGAAATTGGAATTCATACCATTTTCTAATCTACTTTGCCTTAATTTCCCATTTTTCATTGCTGTCATTCATCCATTGCATTCATTGACGATTTCATTTTTATATCACACTTTATGTTTTTTTTCAAAATCTTTCAGATGGACAATTGCTTATGCACTTTTTCTCAATGTTTTGGTAAACTCAGTCATTTACATTCCTATACATTGCATTGTAACACAAGCCACGTTCAGCGTTGCAGCCTACTCACTTGGGCACAGATCATTTTACCGCATCCCACTTACAGTATATAATTTGTTGTGATTCCACTATTCCAACATGATTCATCACAATGTGGATTCAGACAACTTCCCCCTATAAAGTAATACCACAAAAAGTCTAATGGTCTAGAATTTTGTACCGTCTGTCTCCACACACAATATAAACCTCCCCACTTATGGAAAATCCTTCATTTCATATTCCACATTCCTCATTCCAACTTCTGAACATGGGCAAATCTCATGATTCTACTATTTAAACACACTGTATCAAAACAAGTGTACACATGTATGAATTCCAGATTCCGAACATAGGCAAATGTTGGGATTCAACAATTCAAACACAGTGTATAACAATATGGAATAAGCCCTCTCTCTCTGTCTACCTTTGAATTAGAACCCTTCAAATAATTCCAGATTTGAATCTATGGTCCACTAAATAGATGAGAATCTGGAATGAATTCTTCCCTTAATAACTCATCATTAATTGTGACTAGAGCGATGCAGCCACCTGTATGTGGTAAGGCACTCTTGAACCTCCCACTGGTACATGGAATGAGGTTTCTCTCTCTTTCTGTCTTTGCAGAATTGGCCTTCAAAGTCATTCCAGATTTGCATCTATGGTGCACTCAGAAGATGAATCTGGAATGATTTGGTCCCATAATAACTCCTTGATGCTTGTACCTACAGTGATGCAAACACCTGTCCTTGATACCGGAGTCTTCCACCTTTTATTGACACTTGAAATCAACCCGTTCCTTCAACCAGTTGTTGAAATACCAGCCTCTGAAGTGAACCCAAAATGGCATCCATATAATGCAAAAGATGAGAATCTGGAATCATTTTGTGCCTCAATAACTCATTGACACTTTTACCTAGAATGATGCAGACACCTGTATGTGAAACAGCAGTCTTCAAGCTTTAAGCGGTACTTGAAATCAACCCGTTCTTTCAAGTAGTTCTTGATATAGCTTTTGAATTGCACCCAAAATGTCATCCATATAATGCAAAACAGGAGAATCTGAAATCATTTGGTCCCTCAATAACTCATTGATTCTTGTAGCTAGAATGATGCAGCAACCTGAATGTGATCCAGCAGGCTTCAAGCTTTTATTGGCAATTGAAATGAACTCCTTCCTTCAACCAGTTATTGACATATCAGCTTTTGAAGTGCACCCAAAGTGTAGTCGATCCTTTGGACTTGAGAATATAGAATGTTTTGGTTTCTTTATTAGCTCATCATCACTTGTGCTACTTGAAACACAGGCAAAGGTCACAAATCCCCTTTTCACATCCTGTTCATGAATACATGGAACGGAAGAAATTAACCCACAGTACTGGTGCAAGGCAACTCCAAATGGGCAGAGACGTGACCATACCTTTTGGTTGTGACCATGCATACATCCCGCATAGGTAAATACGGTGCCACAATAAATCTTCTCAGTATGAAAGTTTGTAATGAGTGACAGTTAGCCACACAGACCCAGGTAAGAACAAATGGCATTAATCGTTGCCCTGATTTCTGCAGACACCATATGGGCATCGCCATTTAGGTACTTGGACCCAGACCACTCTCTCCCTCTGTCTTTAAAGTGCTAGCCTTTCATGTAACTCCAGATTTGCATATTTAGCCCACTAAATGGATGAGAATCTGGAATCATTTGGTGCCTTACTAACTCATCATTACATGTACCTACAGTCATGCAGACACCTGTCCTTTATACAGGAGTCTTCCAACTTTTATAACTACTTGAAATAAAACCGTTCCTTCAATAACTTTTTTGAAATATCAGCCTTTGAAGTGGACCCAAAATAGATAGGAATCTGGAATCATTTGGTCCCTCAATAACTCACGGATACTTGCGTCTAGAATTGTGGATACACTTGTATGTGATACAGCAGTTGTCAAGCTTCTACTGGTACTTTGAATCAACCCGTTCCGTCAATCAGTTTTAGAAATATTAGCCTTTGAAGAGCACCGAAAATTTCATCCATATAATGCAATACATTCAAATCTGGAATCACTTTGCCCCTTAATAACTCATCATTAATTGTGCCTGGAGTGATGCAGCCACCTGTATGTGATAAGGCACTCTAATAGCTCCCACTGGTACTTAGAATCATTTTTCTATCTCCATCTGTCTTTAAAATATAGCCCTTCAAACTCATTCCAGATTTGAATCTATGGTCCACTAAATAGTTGAGAATCTGGAATCATTTGGCCCCTTAATAACTCATCATTATTTGAGACTAGAGTGATGCAGCCACCTGTATGTGGTAAAGCACTCTAATAGCTCCCACCGGTACATGGAATGAGGTTTCTCTCTCTTTCCGTCTTTGCAGAATTGGCCTTCAAAGTCATTCCAGATTTGAATCTATGGTCCACTAAATAGTTGAGAATCTGGAATCATTTGGCCCCTTAATAACTCATCATTATTTGAGACTAGAGTGATGCAGCCACCTGTATGTAGTAAGCACTCTAATAGCTCCCACCGGTACATGGAATGAGGTTTCTCTCTCTTTGCGTCTTTGCAATATTGGCCTTCAAAGTCATTCCAGATTTGAATCTATGGTCCACTAAATAGTTGAGAATCTGGAATCATTTGGCCCCTTAATAACTCATCATTATTTGAGACTAGAGTGATGCAGCCACCTGTATGTAGTAAAGCACTCTAATAGCTCCCACCAGTACATGGAATGAGGTTTCTCTCTCTTTGCGTCTTTGCAATATTGGCCTTCAAAGTCATTCCAGATTTGCATTTATGCGCAATCAAAAGATGAGAATCTGGAATGATTTCTTCCCTTAATAACTCATCATTAATTGTGACTAGAGCGATGCAGCCACCTGTATGTGGTAAGGCACTCTTAAACCTCCCACCGGTACATGGAATGAGGTTTCTCTCTCTTTCTGTCTTTGCAGAATTGGCCTTCAAAGTCATTCCAGATTTGCATCTATGGTGCACTCAATAGATGAGAATCTGGAATGATTTCTTCCCTTAATAACTCATCATTAATTGTGACTAGAGCGATGCAGCCACCTGTATGTGGTAAGGCACTCTTAAACCTCCCACTGGTACATGGAATGAGGTTTCTCTCTCTTTCTGTCTTTGCAGAATTGGCCTTCAAAGTCATTCCAGATTTGCATCTATGGTGCACTCAAAAGATGAGAATCTGGAATGATTTGGTTCCTTAATAACTCCTTGATGCTTGTACCTACAGTGATGCAAACACCTGTCCCTGATACAGGAGTCTTCCACCTTTTATTGACACTTGAAATCAACCCGTTCCTTCAACCAGTTGTTGAAATATCAGCCTCTGAAGTGAACCCAAAATGGCATCCATATAATGCAAAAGATGAGAATCTGCAATCATTTTGTGCCTCAATAACTCATTGACACTTTTACCTAGAATGATGCAGACACCTGTATGTGAAACAGCAGTCTTCAAGCTTTAAGCGGTACTTGAAATCAACCCGTTCTTGCAATTAGTTCTTGATATATCAGCTTTTGAATTGCACCCAAAATGTCATCCATATAATGCAAAACAGGAGAATCTGAAATCATTTGGTCCCTCAATAACTCATTGATTCTTGTAGCTAGAATGATGCAGCAACCTGAATGTGATCCAGCAGGCTTCAAGCTTTTATTGGCAATTGAAATGAACTCCTTCCTTCAATCAGTTATTGACATATCAGCTTTTGAAGTGCACCCAAAGTGTATTCGATCCTTTGGACTTGAGAATATAGAATGTTTTGGTTTCTTTATTAGCTCATCATCACTTGTGCTACTTGAAACACAGGCAAAGGTCACAAATCCCCTTTTCACATCCTGTTCATGAATACATGGAACGGAAGAAATTAACCCACAGTACTGGTGCAAGGCAACTCCAAATGGGCAGAGACGTGACCATACCTTTTGGTTGTGACAATGCATGCATCCCGCATAGGTAAATACGGTGCCACAATAAATTTTCTCAGTATGAAAGTTTGTAATGAGTGACAGTTAGCCACACAGACCCAGGTAAGAACAAATGGCATTAATCGTTGCCCTGATTTCTGCAGACACCATATGGGCATCGCCATTTAGGTACTTGGACCCAGACCACTCTCTCCCTCTGTCTTTAAAGTGCTAGCCTTTCATGTAACTCCAGATTTGCATATTTAGCCCACTAAATGGATGAGAATCTGGAATCATTTGGTGCCTTACTAACTCATCATTACATGTACCTACAGTCATGCAGACACCTGTCCTTTATACAGGAGTCTTCCAACTTTTTAACTACTTGAAATAAAACCGTTCCTTCAATAACTTTTTTGAAATATCAGCCTTTGAAGTGGACCCAAAATAGATAGGAATCTGGAATCATTTGGTCCCTCAATAACTCACGGATACTTGCGTCTAGAATTGTGGATACACTTGTATGTGATACAGCAGTTGTCAAGCTTCTACTGGTACTTTGAATCAACCCGTTCCGTCAATCAGTTTTAGAATATTAGCCTTTGAAGAGCACCGAAAATTTCATCCATATAATGCAATACATTCAAATCTGGAATCACTTTGCCCCTTAATAACTCATCATTAATTGTGCCTGGAGTGATGCAGCCACCTGTATGTGATAAGGCACTCTAATAGCTCCCACTGGTACTTAGAATCATTTTTCTATCTCCATCTGTCTTTAAAATATAGCCCTTCAAACTCATTCCAGATTTGAATCTATGGTCCACTAAATAGTTGAGAATCTGGAATCATTTGGCCCCTTAATAACTCATCATTATTTGAGACTAGAGTGATGCAGCCACCTGTATGTGGTAAAGCACTCTAATAGCTCCCACCGGTACATGGAATGAGGTTTCTCTCTCTTTCCGTCTTTGCAGAATTGGCCTTCAAAGTCATTCCAGATTTGCATCTATGGTGCACTCAATAGATGAGAATCTGGAATGATTTCTTCCCTTAATAACTCATCATTAATTGTGACTAGAGCGATGAAGCCACCTGTGTGTGGTAAGGCACTCTTAAACCTCCCACTGGTACATGGAATGAGGTTTCTCTCTCTTTCCGTCTTTGCAGAATTGGCCTTCAAAGTCATTCCAGATTTGAATCTATGGTCCACTAAATAGTGAGAATCTGGAATCATTTGGCCCCTTAATAACTCATCATTATTGAGACTAGAGTGATGCAGCCACCTGTATGTAGTAAAGCACTCTATAGCTCCCACCGGTACATGGAATGAGGTTTCTCTCTCTTTGCGTCTTTGCAATATTGGCCTTCAAAGTCATTCCAGATTTGCATTTATGCGCAATCAAAAGATGAGAATCTGGAATGATTTCTTCCCTTAATAACTCATCATTAATTGTGACTAGAGCGATGCAGCCACCTGTATGTGGTAAGGCACTCTTAAACCTCCCACTGGTACATGGAATGAGGTTTCTCTCTCTTTCTGTCTTCGCAGAATTGGCCTTCAAAGTCATTCCAGATTTGCATCTATGGTGCACTCAAAAGATGAGAATCTGGAATGATTTGGTTCCTTAATAACTCCTTGATGCTTGTACCTACAGTGATGCAAACACCTGTCCCTGATACCGGAGTCTTCCACCTTTTATTGACACTTGAAATCAACCCGTTCCTTCAACCAGTTGTTGAAATATCAGCCTCTGAAGTGAACCCAAAATGGCATCCATATAATGCAAAAGATGAGAATCTGGAATCATTTTGTGCCTCAATAACTCATTGACACTTTTACCTAGAATGATGCAGACACCTGTATGTGAAACAGCAGTCTTCAAGCTTTAAGCGGTACTTGAAATCAACCCGTTCTTGCAATTAGTTCTTGATATATCAGCTTTTGAATTGCACCCAAAATGTCATCCATATAATGCAAAACAGGAGAATCTGAAATCATTTGGTCCCTCAATAACTCATTGATTCTTGTAGCTAGAATGATGCAGCAACCTGAATGTGATCCAGCAGGCTTCAAGCTTTTATTGGCAATTGAAATGAACTCCTTCCTTCAATCAGTTATTGACATATCAGCTTTTGAAGTGCACCCAAAGTGTATTCGATCCTTTGGACTTGAGAATATAGAATGTTTTGGTTTCTTTATTAGCTCATCATCACTTGTGCTACTTGAAACACAGGCAAAGGTCACAAATCCCCTTTTCACATCCTGTTCATGAATACATGGAACGGAAGAAATAACCCACAGTACTGGTGCAAGGCAACTCCAAATGGGCAGAGACGTGACCATACCTTTTGGTTGTGACAATGCATGCATCCCGCATAGGTAAATACGGTGCCACAATAAATTTTCTCAGTATGAAAGTTTGTAATGAGTGACAGTTAGCCACACAGACCCAGGTAAGAACAAATGGCATTAATCGTTGCCCTGATTTCTGCAGACACCATATGGGCATCGCCATTTAGGTACTTGGACCCAGACCACTCTCTCCCTCTGTCTTTAAAGTGCTAGCCTTTCATGTAACTCCAGATTTGCATATTTAGCCCACTAAATGGATGAGAATCTGGAATCATTTGGTGCCTTACTAACTCATATTACATGTGCCTACAGTCATGCAGACACCTGTCCTTTATACAGGAGTCTTCCAACTTTTATAACTACTTGAAATAAAACCGTTCCTTCAATAACTTTTTTGAAATATCAGCCTTTGAAGTGGACCCAAAATAGATAGGAATCTGGAATCATTTGGTCCCTCAATAACTCACGGATACTTGCGTCTAGAATTGTGGATACACTTGTATGTGATACAGCAGTTGTCAAGCTTCTACTGGTACTTTGAATCAACCCGTTCCGTCAATCAGTTTTAGAAATATTAGCCTTTGAAGAGCACCGAAAATTTCATCCATATAATGCAATACATTCAAATCTGGAATCACTTTGCCCCTTAATAACTCATCATTAATTGTGCCTGGAGTGATGCAGCCACCTGTATGTGATAAGGCACTCTAATAGCTCCCACTGGTACTAGAATCATTTTTCTATCTCCATCTGTCTTGAAAATATAGCCCTTCAAACTGATTCCAGATTTGAATCTATGGTCCACTAAATAGTTGAGAATCTGGAATCATTTGGCCCCTTAATAACTCATCATTATTTGAGACTAGAGTGATGCAGCCACCTGTATGTGGTAAAGCACTCTAATAGCTCCCACCGGTACATGGAATGAGGTTTCTCTCTCTTTCCGTCTTTGCAGAATTGGCCTTCAAAGTCATTCCAGATTTGCATCTATGGTGCACTCAATAGATGAGAATCTGGAATGATTTCTTCCTTAATAACTCATCATTAATTGTGACTAGAGCGATGAAGCCACCTGTGTGTGGTAAGGCACTCTTAAACCTCCCACTGGTACATGGAATGAGGTTTCTCTCTCTTTCCGTCTTTGCAGAATTGGCCTTCAAAGTCATTCCAGATTTGAATCTATGGTCCACTAAATAGTTGAGAATCTGGAATCATTTGGCCCCTTAATAACTCATCATTATTTGAGACTAGAGTGATGCAGCCACCTGTATGTAGTAAAGCACTCTAATAGCTCCCACCGTACATGGAATGAGGTTTCTCTCTCTTTGCGTCTTTGCAATATTGGCCTTCAAAGTCATTCCAGATTTGCATTATGCGCAATCAAAAGATGAGAATCTGGAATGATTTCTTCCCTTAATAACTCATCATTAATTGTGACTAGAGCGATGCAGCCACCTGTATGTGGTAAGGCACTCTTAAACCTCCCACCGGTACATGGAATGAGGTTTCTCTCTCTTTCTGTCTTTGCAGAATTGGCCTTCAAAGTCATTCCAGATTTGCATCTATGGTGCACTCAATAGATGAGAATCTGGAATGATTTCTTCCCTTAATAACTCATCATTAATTGTGACTAGAGCGATGCAGCCACCTGTATGTGGTAAGGCACTCTTAAACCTCCCACTGGTACATGGAATGAGGTTTCTCTCTCTTTCTGTCTTTGCAGAATTGGCCTTCAAAGTCATTCCAGATTTGCATCTATGGTGCACTCAAAAGATGAGAATCTGGAATGATTTGGTTCCTTAATAACTCCTTGATGCTTGTACCTACAGTGATGCAAACACCTGTCCCTGATACCGGAGTCTTCCACCTTTTATTGACACTTGAAATCAACCCGTTCCTTCAACCAGTTGTTGAAATATCAGCCTCTGAAGTGAACCCAAAATGGCATCCATATAATGCAAAAGATGAGAATCTGGAATCATTTTGTGCCTCAATAACTCATTGACACTTTTACCTAGAATGATGCAGACACCTGTATGTGAAACAGCAGTCTTCAAGCTTTAAGCGGTACTTGAAATCAACCCGTTCTTGCAATTAGTTCTTGATATATCAGCTTTTGAATTGCACCCAAAATGTCATCCATATAATGCAAAACAGGAGAATCTGAAATCATTTGGTCCCTCAATAACTCATTGATTCTTGTAGCTAGAATGATGCAGCAACCTGAATGTGATCCAGCAGGCTTCAAGCTTTTATTGGCAATTGAAATGAACTCCTTCCTTCAATCAGTTATTGACATATCAGCTTTTGAAGTGCACCCAAAGTGTATTCGATCCTTTGGACTTGAGAATATAGAATGTTTTGGTTTCTTTATTAGCTCATCATCACTTGTGCTACTTGAAACACAGGCAAAGGTCACAAATCCCCTTTTCACATCCTGTTCATGAATACATGGAACGGAAGAAATTAACCCACAGTACTGGTGCAAGGCAACTCCAAATGGGCAGAGACGTGACCATACCTTTTGGTTGTGACAATGCATGCATCCCGCATAGGTAAATACGGTGCCACAATAAATTTTCTCAGTATGAAAGTTTGTAATGAGTGACAGTTAGCCACACAGACCCAGGTAAGAACAAATGGCATTAATCGTTGCCCTGATTTCTGCAGACACCATATGGGCATCGCCATTTAGGTACTTGGACCCAGACCACTCTCTCCCTCTGTCTTTAAAGTGCTAGCCTTTCATGTAACTCCAGATTTGCATATTTAGCCCACTAAATGGATGAGAATCTGGAATCATTTGGTGCCTTACTAACTCATTATTACATGTGCCTACAGTCATGCAGACACCTGTCCTTTATACAGGAGTCTTCCAACTTTTATAACTACTTGAAATAAAACCGTTCCTTCAATAACTTTTTTGAAATATCAGCCTTTGAAGTGGACCCAAAATAGATAGGAATCTGGAATCATTTGGTCCCTCAATAACTCACGGATACTTGCGTCTAGAATTGTGGATACACTTGTATGTGATACAGCAGTTGTCAAGCTTCTACTGGTACTTTGAATCAACCCGTTCCGTCAATCAGTTTTAGAAATATTAGCCTTTGAAGAGCACCGAAAATTTCATCCATATAATGCAATACATTCAAATCTGGAATCACTTTGCCCCTTAATAACTCATCATTAATTGTGCCTGGAGTGATGCAGCCACCTGTATGTGATAAGGCACTCTAATAGCTCCCACTGGTACTAGAATCATTTTTCTATCTCCATCTGTCTTGAAAATATAGCCCTTCAAACTGATTCCAGATTTGACTCTATGGTCCACTAAATAGTTGAGAATCTGGAATCATTTGGCCCCTTAATAACTCATCATTATTTGAGACTAGAGTGATGCAGCCACCTGTATGTGGTAAAGCACTCTAATAGC
This sequence comes from Micropterus salmoides, assembly GCF_014851395.1. Lineage (NCBI taxonomy): Eukaryota > Metazoa > Chordata > Actinopteri > Centrarchiformes > Centrarchidae > Micropterus > Micropterus salmoides. The sequence continues at coordinate 13,594 of NW_024041926.1, read as the reverse complement.
TCCCACCGGTACATGGAATGAGGTTTCTCTCTCTTTCCGTCTTTGCAGAATTGGCCTTCAAAGTCATTCCAGATTTGCATCTATGGTGCACTCAATAGATGAGAATCTGGAATGATTTCTTCCCTTAATAACTCATCATTAATTGTGACTAGAGCGATGAAGCCACCTGTGTGTGGTAAGGCACTCTTAAACCTCCCACTGGTACATGGAATGAGGTTTCTCTCTCTTTCCGTCTTTGCAGAATTGGCCTTCAAAGTCATTCCAGATTTGAATCTATGGTCCACTAAATAGTTGAGAATCTGGAATCATTTGGCCCCTTAATAACTCATCATTATTTGAGACTAGAGTGATGCAGCCACCTGTATGTAGTAAAGCACTCTAATAGCTCCCACCGGTACATGGAATGAGGTTTCTCTCTCTTTGCGTCTTTGCAATATTGGCCTTCAAAGTCATTCCAGATTTGCATTATGCGCAATCAAAAGATGAGAATCTGGAATGATTTCTTCCCTTAATAACTCATCATTAATTGTGACTAGAGCGATGCAGCCACCTGTATGTGGTAAGGCACTCTTAAACCTCCCACCGGTACATGGAATGAGGTTTCTCTCTTTCTGTCTTTGCAGAATTGGCCTTCAAAGTCATTCCAGATTTGCATCTATGGTGCACTCAAAAGATGAGAATCTGGAATGATTTGGTTCCTTAATAACTCCTTGATGCTTGTACCTACAGTGATGCAAACACCTGTCCCTGATACCGGAGTCTTCCACCTTTTATTGACACTTGAAATCAACCCGTTCCTTCAACCAGTTGTTGAAATATCAGCCTCTGAAGTGAACCCAAAATGGCATCCATATAATGCAAAAGATGAGAATCTGGAATCATTTTGTGCCTCAATAACTCATTGACACTTTTACCTAGAATGATGCAGACACCTGTATGTGAAACAGCAGTCTTCAAGCTTTAAGCGGTACTTGAAATCAACCCGTTCTTGCAATTAGTTCTTGATATATCAGCTTTTGAATTGCACCCAAAATGTCATCCATATAATGCAAAACAGGAGAATCTGAAATCATTTGGTCCCTCAATAACTCATTGATTCTTGTAGCTAGAATGATGCAGCAACCTGAATGTGATCCAGCAGGCTTCAAGCTTTTATTGGCAATTGAAATGAACTCCTTCCTTCAATCAGTTATTGACATATCAGCTTTTGAAGTGCACCCAAAGTGTATTCGATCCTTTGGACTTGAGAATATAGAATGTTTTGGTTTCTTTATTAGCTCATCATCACTTGTGCTACTTGAAACACAGGCAAAGGTCACAAATCCCCTTTTCACATCCTGTTCATGAATACATGGAACGGAAGAAATTAACCCACAGTACTGGTGCAAGGCAACTCCAAATGGGCAGAGACGTGACCATACCTTTTGGTTGTGACAATGCATGCATCCCGCATAGGTAAATACGGTGCCACAATAAATTTTCTCAGTATGAAAGTTTGTAATGAGTGACAGTTAGCCACACAGACCCAGGTAAGAACAAATGGCATTAATCGTTGCCCTGATTTCTGCAGACACCATATGGGCATCGCCATTTAGGTACTTGGACCCAGACCACTCTCTCCCTCTGTCTTTAAAGTGCTAGCCTTTCATGTAACTCCAGATTTGCATATTTAGCCCACTAAATGGATGAGAATCTGGAATCATTTGGTGCCTTACTAACTCATTATTACATGTGCCTACAGTCATGCAGACACCTGTCCTTTATACAGGAGTCTTCCAACTTTTATAACTACTTGAAATAAACCGTTCCTTCAATAACTTTTTTGAAATATCAGCCTTTGAAGTGGACCCAAAATAGATAGGAATCTGGAATCATTTGGTCCCTCAATAACTCACGGATACTTGCGTCTAGAATTGTGGATACACTTGTATGTGATACAGCAGTTGTCAAGCTTCTACTGGTACTTTGAATCAACCCGTTCCGTCAATCAGTTTTAGAAATATTAGCCTTTGAAGAGCACCGAAAATTTCATCCATATAATGCAATACATTCAAATCTGGAATCACTTTGCCCCTTAATAACTCATCATTAATTGTGCCTGGAGTGATGCAGCCACCTGTATGTGATAAGGCACTCTAATAGCTCCCACTGGTACTTAGAATCATTTTTCTATCTCCATCTGTCTTTAAAATATAGCCCTTCAAACTCATTCCAGATTTGAATCTATGGTCCACTAAATAGTTGAGAATCTGGAATCATTTGGCCCCTTAATAACTCATCATTATTTGAGACTAGAGTGATGCAGCCACCTGTATGTGGTAAAGCACTCTAATAGCTCCCACCGGTACATGGAATGAGGTTTCTCTCTCTTTCCGTCTTTGCAGAATTGGCCTTCAAAGTCATTCCAGATTTGCATCTATGGTGCACTCAATAGATGAGAATCTGGAATGATTTCTTCCCTTAATAACTCATCATTAATTGTGACTAGAGCGATGAAGCCACCTGTGTGTGGTAAGGCACTCTTAAACCTCCCACTGGTACATGGAATGAGGTTTCTCTCTCTTTCCGTCTTTGCAGAATTGGCCTTCAAAGTCATTCCAGATTTGAATCTATGGTCCACTAAATAGTTGAGAATCTGGAATCATTTGGCCCCTTAATAACTCATCATTATTTGAGACTAGAGTGATGCAGCCACCTGTATGTAGTAAAGCACTCTAATAGCTCCCACCGGTACATGGAATGAGGTTTCTCTCTCTTTGCGTCTTTGCAATTGGCCTTCAAAGTCATTCCAGATTTGCATTTATGCGCAATCAAAAGATGAGAATCTGGAATGATTTCTTCCCTTAATAACTCATCATTAATTGTGACTAGAGCGATGCAGCCACCTGTATGTGGTAAGGCACTCTTAAACCTCCCACGGTACATGGAATGAGGTTTCTCTCTCTTTCTGTCTTTGCAGAATTGGCCTTCAAAGTCATTCCAGATTTGCATCTATGGTGCACTCAAAAGATGAGAATCTGGAATGATTTGGTTCCTTAATAACTCCTTGATGCTTGTACCTACAGTGATGCAAACACCTGTCCCTGATACCGGAGTCTTCCACCTTTTATTGACACTTGAAATCAACCCGTTCCTTCAACCAGTTGTTGAAATATCAGCCTCTGAAGTGAACCCAAAATGGCATCCATATAATGCAAAAGATGAGAATCTGGAATCATTTTGTGCCTCAATAACTCATTGACACTTTTACCTAGAATGATGCAGACACCTGTATGTGAAACAGCAGTCTTCAAGCTTTAAGCGGTACTTGAAATCAACCCGTTCTTGCAATTAGTTCTTGATATATCAGCTTTTGAATTGCACCCAAAATGTCATCCATATAATGCAAAACAGGAGAATCTGAAATCATTTGGTCCCTCAATAACTCATTGATTCTTGTAGCTAGAATGATGCAGCAACCTGAATGTGATCCAGCAGGCTTCAAGCTTTTATTGGCAATTGAAATGAACTCCTTCCTTCAATCAGTTATTGACATATCAGCTTTTGAAGTGCACCCAAAGTGTATTCGATCCTTTGGACTTGAGAATATAGAATGTTTTGGTTTCTTTATTAGCTCATCATCACTTGTGCTACTTGAAACACAGGCAAAGGTCACAAATCCCCTTTTCACATCCTGTTCATGAATACATGGAACGGAAGAAATTAACCCACAGTACTGGTGCAAGGCAACTCCAAATGGGCAGAGACGTGACCATACCTTTTGGTTGTGACAATGCATGCATCCCGCATAGGTAAATACGGTGCCACAATAAATTTTCTCAGTATGAAAGTTTGTAATGAGTGACAGTTAGCCACACAGACCCAGGTAAGAACAAATGGCATTAATCGTTGCCCTGATTTCTGCAGACACCATATGGGCATCGCCATTTAGGTACTTGGACCCAGACCACTCTCTCCCTCTGTCTTTAAAGTGCTAGCCTTTCATGTAACTCCAGATTTGCATATTTAGCCCACTAAATGGATGAGAATCTGGAATCATTTGGTGCCTTACTAACTCATTATTACATGTGCCTACAGTCATGCAGACACCTGTCCTTTATACAGGAGTCTTCCAACTTTTATAACTACTTGAAATAAAACCGTTCCTTCAATAACTTTTTTGAAATATCAGCCTTTGAAGTGGACCCAAAATAGATAGGAATCTGGAATCATTTGGTCCCTCAATAACTCACGGATACTTGCGTCTAGAATTGTGGATACACTTGTATGTGATACAGCAGTTGTCAAGCTTCTACTGGTACTTTGAATCAACCCGTTCCGTCAATCAGTTTTAGAAATATTAGCCTTTGAAGAGCACCGAAAATTTCATCCATATAATGCAATACATTCAAATCTGGAATCACTTTGCCCCTTAATAACTCATCATTAATTGTGCCTGGAGTGATGCAGCCACCTGTATGTGATAAGGCACTCTAATAGCTCCCACTGGTACTTAGAATCATTTTTCTATCTCCATCTGTCTTTAAAATATAGCCCTTCAAACTCATTCCAGATTTGAATCTATGGTCCACTAAATAGTTGAGAATCTGGAATCATTTGGCCCCTTAATAACTCATCATTATTTGAGACTAGAGTGATGCAGCCACCTGTATGTGGTAAAGCACTCTAATAGCTCCCACCGGTACATGGAATGAGGTTTCTCTCTCTTTCCGTCTTTGCAGAATTGGCCTTCAAAGTCATTCCAGATTTGCATCTATGGTGCACTCAATAGATGAGAATCTGGAATGATTTCTTCCCTTAATAACTCATCATTAATTGTGACTAGAGCGATGAAGCCACCTGTGTGTGGTAAGGCACTCTTAAACCTCCCACTGGTACATGGAATGAGGTTTCTCTCTCTTTCCGTCTTTGCAGAATTGGCCTTCAAAGTCATTCCAGATTTGAATCTATGGTCCACTAAATAGTTGAGAATCTGGAATCATTTGGCCCCTTAATAACTCATCATTATTTGAGACTAGAGTGATGCAGCCACCTGTATGTGGTAAAGCACTCTAATAGCTCCCACCGGTACATGGAATGAGGTTTCTCTCTCTTTCGTCTTTGCAGAATTGGCCTTCAAAGTCATTCCAGATTTGAATCTATGGTCCACTAAAAGTTGAGAATCTGGAATCATTTGGCCCCTTAATAACTCATCATTATTTGAGACTAGAGTGATGCAGCCACCTGTATGTAGTAAGCACTCTAATAGCTCCCACCGGTACATGGAATGAGGTTTCTCTCTCTTTGCGTCTTTGCAATATTGGCCTTCAAAGTCATTCCAGATTTGCATTTATGCGCAATCAAAAGATGAGAATCTGGAATGATTTCTTCCCTTAATAACTCATCATTAATTGTGACTAGAGCGATGCAGCCACCTGTATGTGGTAAGGCACTCTTAAACCTCCCACTGGTACATGGAATGAGGTTTCTCTCTCTTTCTGTCTTTGCAGAATTGGCCTTCAAAGTCATTCCAGATTTGCATCTATGGTGCACTCAAAAGATGAGAATCTGGAATGATTTGGTTCCTTAATAACTCCTTGATGCTTGTACCTACAGTGATGCAAACACCTGTCCCTGATACCGGAGTCTTCCACCTTTTATTGACACTTGAAATCAACCCGTTCCTTCAACCAGTTGTTGAAATATCAGCCTCTGAAGTGAACCCAAAATGGCATCCATATAATGCAAAAGATGAGAATCTGGAATCATTTTGTGCCTCAATAACTCATTGACACTTTTACCTAGAATGATGCAGACACCTGTATGTGAAACAGCAGTCTTCAAGCTTTAAGCGGTACTTGAAATCAACCCGTTCTTGCAATTAGTTCTTGATATATCAGCTTTTGAATTGCACCCAAAATGTCATCCATATAATGCAAAACAGGAGAATCTGAAATCATTTGGTCCCTCAATAACTCATTGATTCTTGTAGCTAGAATGATGCAGCAACCTGAATGTGATCCAGCAGGCTTCAAGCTTTTATTGGCAATTGAAATGAACTCCTTCCTTCAATCAGTTATTGACATATCAGCTTTTGAAGTGCACCCAAAGTGTATTCGATCCTTTGGACTTGAGAATATAGAATGTTTTGGTTTCTTTATTAGCTCATCATCACTTGTGCTACTTGAAACACAGGCAAAGGTCACAAATCCCCTTTTCACATCCTGTTCATGAATACATGGAACGGAAGAAATTAACCCACAGTACTGGTGCAAGGCAACTCCAAATGGGCAGAGACGTGACCATACCTTTTGGTTGTGACAATGCATGCATCCCGCATAGGTAAATACGGTGCCACAATAAATTTTCTCAGTATGAAAGTTTGTAATGAGTGACAGTTAGCCACACAGACCCAGGTAAGAACATATGGCATTAATCGTTGCCCTGATTTCTGCAGACACCATATGGGCATCGCCATTTAGGTACTTGGACCCAGACCACTCTCTCCCTCTGTCTTTAAAGTGCTAGCCTTTCATGTAACTCCAGATTTGCATATTTAGCCCACTAAATGGATGAGAATCTGGAATCATTTGGTGCCTTACTAACTCATCATTACATGTGCCTACAGTCATGCAGACACCTGTCCTTTATACAGGAGTCTTCCAACTTTTATAACTACTTGAAATAAAACCGTTCCTTCAATAACTTTTTTGAAATATCAGCCTTTGAAGTGGACCCAAAATAGATAGGAATCTGGAATCATTTGGTCCCTCAATAACTCACGGATACTTGCGTCTAGAATTGTGGATACACTTGTATGTGATACAGCAGTTGTCAAGCTTCTACTGGTACTTTGAATCAACCCGTTCCGTCAATCAGTTTTAGAAATATTAGCCTTTGAAGAGCACCGAAAATTTCATCCATATAATGCAATACATTCAAATCTGGAATCACTTTGCCCCTTAATAACTCATCATTAATTGTGCCTGGAGTGATGCAGCCACCTGTATGTGATAAGGCACTCTAATAGCTCCCACTGGTACTTAGAATCATTTTTCTATCTCCATCTGTCTTTAAAATATAGCCCTTCAAACTCATTCCAGATTTGAATCTATGGTCCACTAAATAGTTGAGAATCTGGAATCATTTGGCCCCTTAATAACTCATCATTATTTGAGACTAGAGTGATGCAGCCACCTGTATGTGGTAAAGCACTCTAATAGCTCCCACCGGTACATGGAATGAGGTTTCTCTCTCTTTCCGTCTTTGCAGAATTGGCCTTCAAAGTCATTCCAGATTTGAATCTATGGTCCACTAAATAGTTGAGAATCTGGAATCATTTGGCCCCTTAATAACTCATCATTATTTGAGACTAGAGTGATGCAGCCACCTGTATGTAGTAAAGCACTCTAATAGCTCCCACCGGTACATGGAATGAGGTTTCTCTCTCTTTGCGTCTTTGCAATATTGGCCTTCAAAGTCATTCCAGATTTGCATTTATGCGCAATCAAAAGATGAGAATCTGGAATGATTTCTTCCCTTAATAACTCATCATTAATTGTGACTAGAGCGATGCAGCCACCTGTATGTGGTAAGGCACTCTTAAACCTCCCACTGGTACATGGAATGAGGTTTCTCTCTCTTTCTGTCTTTGCAGAATTGGCCTTCAAAGTCATTCCAGATTTGCATCTATGGTGCACTCAAAAGATGAGAATCTGGAATGATTTGGTTCCTTAATAACTCCTTGATGCTTGTACCTACAGTGATGCAAACACCTGTCCCTGATACCGGAGTCTTCCACCTTTTATTGACACTTGAAATCAACCCGTTCCTTCAACCAGTTGTTGAAATATCAGCCTCTGAAGTGAACCCAAAATGGCATCCATATAATGCAAAAGATGAGAATCTGGAATCATTTTGTGCCTCAATAACTCATTGACACTTTTACCTAGAATGATGCAGACACCTGTATGTGAAACAGCAGTCTTCAAGCTTTAAGCGGTACTTGAAATCAACCCGTTCTTGCAATTAGTTCTTGATATATCAGCTTTTGAATTGCACCCAAAATGTCATCCATATAATGCAAAACAGGAGAATCTGAAATCATTTGGTCCCTCAATAACTCATTGATTCTTGTAGCTAGAATGATGCAGCAACCTGAATGTGATCCAGCAGGCTTCAAGCTTTTATTGGCAATTGAAATGAACTCCTTCCTTCAATCAGTTATTGACATATCAGCTTTTGAAGTGCACCCAAAGTGTATTCGATCCTTTGGACTTGAGAATATAGAATGTTTTGGTTTCTTTATTAGCTCATCATCACTTGTGCTACTTGAAACACAGGCAAAGGTCACAAATCCCCTTTTCACATCCTGTTCATGAATACATGGAACGGAAGAAATTAACCCACAGTACTGGTGCAAGGCAACTCCAAATGGGCAGAGACGTGACCATACCTTTTGGTTGTGACAATGCATGCATCCCGCATAGGTAAATACGGTGCCACAATAAATTTTCTCAGTATGAAAGTTTGTAATGAGTGACAGTTAGCCACACAGACCCAGGTAAGAACAATGGCATTAATCGTTGCCCTGATTTCTGCAGACACCATATGGGCATCGCCATTTAGGTACTTGGACCCAGACCACTCTCTCCCTCTGTCTTTAAAGTGCTAGCCTTTCATGTAACTCCAGATTTGCATATTTAGCCCACTAAATGGATGAGAATCTGGAATCATTTGGTGCCTTACTAACTCATCATTACATGTGCCTACAGTCATGCAGACACCTGTCCTTTATACAGGAGTCTTCCAACTTTTATAACTACTTGAAATAAAACCGTTCCTTCAATAACTTTTTTGAAATATCAGCCTTTGAAGTGGACCCAAAATAGATAGGAATCTGGAATCATTTGGTCCCTCAATAACTCACGGATACTTGCGTCTAGAATTGTGGATACACTTGTATGTGATACAGCAGTTGTCAAGCTTCTACTGGTACTTTGAATCAACCCGTTCCGTCAATCAGTTTTAGAAATATTAGCCTTTGAAGAGCACCGAAAATTTCATCCATATAATGCAATACATTCAAATCTGGAATCACTTTGCCCCTTAATAACTCATCATTAATTGTGCCTGGAGTGATGCAGCCACCTGTATGTGATAAGGCACTCTAATAGCTCCCACTGGTACTTAGAATCATTTTTCTATCTCCATCTGTCTTTAAAATATAGCCCTTCAAACTCATTCCAGATTTGAATCTATGGTCCACTAAATAGTTGAGAATCTGGAATCATTTGGCCCCTTAATAACTCATCATTATTTGAGACTAGAGTGATGCAGCCACCTGTATGTGGTAAAGCACTCTAATAGCTCCCACCGGTACATGGAATGAGGTTTCTCTCTCTTTCCGTCTTTGCAGAATTGGCCTTCAAAGTCATTCCAGATTTGAATCTATGGTCCACTAAATAGTTGAGAATCTGGAATCATTTGGCCCCTTAATAACTCATCATTATTTGAGACTAGAGTGATGCAGCCACCTGTATGTAGTAAAGCACTCTAATAGCTCCCACCGGTACATGGAATGAGGTTTCTCTCTTTGCGTCTTTGCAATATTGGCCTTCAAAGTCATTCCAGATTTGAATCTATGGTCCACTAAAAGTGAGAATCTGGAATCATTTCCCCTTAATAACTCATCATTATTGAGACTAGAGCGATGCAGCCACCTGTATGTGTAAGCACTCTAATAGCTCCCACCGTACATGGAATGAGGTTTCTCTCTCTTTGTCTTTGCAATATTGGCCTTCAAAGTCATTCCAGATTTGCATCTATGGTGCATCAAAGATGAGAATCTGGAATGATTTCTTCCCTTAATAACTCATCATTAATTGTGACTAGAGCGATGCAGCCACCTGTATGTGGTAAGGCACTCTTAAACCTCCCACCGTACATGGAATGAGGTTTCTCTCTCTTTCTGTCTTTGCAGAATTGGCCTTCAAAGTCATTCCAGATTTGCATCTATGGTGCACTCAAAGATGAGAATCTGGAATGATTTCTTCCCTTAATAACTCATCATTAATTGTGACTAGAGCGATGCAGCCACCTGTATGTGGTAAGGCACTCTTAAACCTCCCACTGGTACATGGAATGAGGTTTCTCTCTTTCTGTCTTTGCAGAATTGGCCTTCAAAGTCATTCCAGATTTGCATCTATGGTGCACTCAAAAGATGAGAATCTGGAATGATTTGGTTCCTTAATAACTCCTTGATGCTTGTACCTACAGTGATGCAAACACCTGTCCCTGATACCGGAGTCTTCCACCTTTTATTGACACTTGAAATCAACCCGTTCCTTCAACCAGTTGTTGAAATATCAGCCTCTGAAGTGAACCCAAAATGGCATCCATATAATGCAAAAGATGAGAATCTGGAATCATTTTGTGCCTCAATAACTCATTGACACTTTTACCTAGAATGATGCAGACACCTGTATGTGAAACAGCAGTCTTCAAGCTTTAAGCGGTACTTGAAATCAACCCGTTCTTGCAATTAGTTCTTGATATATCAGCTTTTGAATTGCACCCAAAATGTCATCCATATAATGCAAAACAGGAGAATCTGAAATCATTTGGTCCCTCAATAACTCATTGATTCTTGTAGCTAGAATGATGCAGCAACCTGAATGTGATCCAGCAGGCTTCAAGCTTTTATTGGCAATTGAAATGAACTCCTTCCTTCAATCAGTTATTGACATATCAGCTTTTGAAGTGCACCCAAAGTGTATTCGATCCTTTGGACTTGAGAATATAGAATGTTTTGGTTTCTTTATTAGCTCATCATCACTTGTGCTACTTGAAACACAGGCAAAGGTCACAAATCCCCTTTTCACATCCTGTTCATGAATACATGGAACGGAAGAAATTAACCCACAGTACTGGTGCAAGGCAACTCCAAATGGGCAGAGACGTGACCATACCTTTTGGTTGTGACAATGCATGCATCCCGCATAGGTAAATACGGTGCCACAATAAATTTTCTCAGTATGAAAGTTTGTAATGAGTGACAGTTAGCCACACAGACCCAGGTAAGAACAATGGCATTAATCGTTGCCCTGATTTCTGCAGACACCATATGGGCATCGCCATTTAGGTACTTGGACCCAGACCACTCTCTCCCTCTGTCTTTAAAGTGCTAGCCTTTCATGTAACTCCAGATTTGCATATTTAGCCCACTAAATGGATGAGAATCTGGAATCATTTGGTGCCTTACTAACTCATCATTACATGTACCTACAGTCATGCAGACACCTGTCCTTTATACAGGAGTCTTCCAACTTTTATAACTACTTGAAATAAAACCGTTCCTTCAATAACTTTTTTGAAATATCAGCCTTTGAAGTGGACCCAAAATAGATAGGAATCTGGAATCATTTGGTCCCTCAATAACTCACGGATACTTGCGTCTAGAATTGTGGATACACTTGTATGTGATACAGCAGTTGTCAAGCTTCTACTGGTACTTTGAATCAACCCGTTCCGTCAATCAGTTTTAGAAATATTAGCCTTTGAAGAGCACCGAAAATTTCATCCATAAATGCAATACATTCAAATCTGGAATCACTTTGCCCCTTAATAACTCATCATTAATTGTGCCTGGAGTGATGCAGCCACCTGTATGTGATAAGGCACTCTAATAGCTCCCACTGGTACTTAGAATCATTTTTCTATCTCCATCTGTCTTTAAAATATAGCCCTTCAAACTCATTCCAGATTTGAATCTATGGTCCACTAAATAGTTGAGAATCTGGAATCATTTGGCCCCTTAATAACTCATCATTATTTGAGACTAGAGTGATGCAGCCACCTGTATGTGGTAAAGCACTCTAATAGCTCCCACCGGTACATGGAATGAGGTTTCTCTCTCTTTCCGTCTTTGCAGAATTGGCCTTCAAAGTCATTCCAGATTTGAATCTATGGTCCACTAAATAGTTGAGAATCTGGAATCATTTGGCCCCTTAATAACTCATCATTTGAGACTAGAGTGATGCAGCCACCTGTATGTAGTAAGCACTCTAATAGCTCCCACCGGTACATGGAATGAGGTTCTCTCTCTTTGCGTCTTTGCAATATGGCCTTCAAAGTCATTCCAGATTTGCATCTATGGCACTCAATAGATGAGAATCTGGAATGATTTCTTCCCTTAATAACTCATCATTAATTGTGACTAGAGCGATGCAGCCACCTGTATGTGGTAAGGCACTCTAAACCTCCCACTGGTACATGGAATGAGGTTTCTCTCTCTTTCTGTCTTTGCAGAATTGGCCTTCAAAGTCATTCCAGATTTGCATCTATGGTGCACTCAAAAGATGAGAATCTGGAATGATTTGGTTCCTTAATAATCCTTGATGCTTGTACTACGTGATGGCAAAAACCTGTCCCTGATACGGAGGTCTTCCACCTTTATTGGACACTTGAAATCAACCCGTTCCTTCAACCAGTTGTTGAAATACAGCCTCTGAAGTGAACCCAAAATGGCATCATATAATGCAAAAGATGAGAATCTGGAATCATTTGTGCCTCAATAACTCATTGACACTTTTACCTAGAATGATGCAGACACCTGTATGTGAAACAGCAGTCTTCAAGCTTTAGCGGTACTTGAAATCAACCGTTCTTGCAATTAGTTCTTGATATATCAGCTTTTGAATTGCACCCAAAGGTCACCATATAATGCAAAACAGGAGAATCTGAAATCATTGTGGTCCCCAATAAATCATTGTCTTGTAGCTAGAATGATGCAGCAACTGAATGTGATCCAGCAGGCTTCAAGCTTTTATTGGCAATTAAATGAACTCCTTCCTTCAATCAGTTATTGACATATCAGCTTTTGAAGTGCACCCAAAGTGTATTCGATCCTTTGGACTTGAGAATATAGAATGTTTTGGTTTCTTTATTAGCTCATCATCACTTGTGCTACTGAAACACAGGCAAAGGTCACAAATCCCCTTTTCACATCCTGTTCATGAATACATGGAACGGAAGAAATTAACCCACAGTACTGGTGCAAGGCAACTCAAATGGGCAGAGACGTGACCATACCTTTGGTTGTGACAATGATGCATCCCGCATAGGTAAATACGGGCCACAATAAATTTCTCAGTATGAAAGTTTGAATGAGTGACAGTAGCCACACAGACCCAGGTAAGAACAAATGGCATTAATCGTTGCCCATGATTTCTGCAGACACCATATGGGCATCGCCATTTAGGTACTTGGACCCAGACCCACTCTCTCCCTCTGTCTTTAAAGTGCTAGCCTTTCATGTAACTCCAGATTTGCATATTTAGCCCACTAAAGGGATGAGAATCTGGAATCATTTGGTGCCTTACTAACTCATTATTACATGTGCCTACAGTCATGCAGACACTGTCCTTTATACAGGAGTCTTCCAACTTTTTATAACTACTTGAAATAAAACCGTTCTTCAATAACTTTTTTGAAATATCAGCCTTGAAGTGGACCAAAATAGATAGGAATCTGGATCATTTGGTCCTCAATAACTCACGGATATTGCGTCTAGAATTGTGGATACACTTGTATGTGATACAGCAGTGTCAAGCTT
>NW_024041925.1:0-19027 GCF_014851395.1 Micropterus salmoides | reverse complement strand
ACATTGAGACTGTAAAGATTGCCTTAAGGACATTTTTATGGTGGCTTTTAATCTTGCATCAAATAGTGAACTGCATACTGTGTGCAGACTTGCATGTACAAATCACCAGCAGCAAATATTGTGCTAGTACTAGTAATTCATTTGAGTTATGTAAACCTTTTGATGGGAAGGTTAGGTCCTAGAGATGTGGTGACAACAGCTGCGCAGAGGGGGCCCAATTAGATTTTTTGTCATGGGGCCCAAAGTTTCTGGCGGCGCCGCTGGCCGTATTTCTACTGTTAAAAACTGCCAGGTCCCTGCCGCCGCTCGACATAATGTTTACATTTACCTTGTGGGGAATCCCTCACCTAACACAGTCCAGGCTTGTCTCCTCCTCGATTAGTGCATCCAAAAGCACAACAAGCATCCAGCATTTTGGCAACGCAAAGTAACAAACTCAAAATAACAGTGTATAACTTGCTTCCTGGTTGGCAGGCAGCGGAAAATGTTTCTTGCCCTCCAAGGGAGGGTTTTCCTTGAAACGTGAGGTCACGTGAAAACTATGAATCGTATAAGTAAGTACATTGTGAGAATGGTACAATCCAGAGTCAAATTCCTCGTATGTGTACGCATACCTGTTAATAAAGCTGATTCTGATATGAACACAGAGCTTAAATGAGAGTGATTTTTGGACTTTAGATTTAGATTTGCCAGGTATCCAGAAATACGACTCTTAACAAATGCTAATACTGCTCTGTGTGTCTGCTAGCAAACATTGAAGCAACAGTTTTCTGCACGTTCACCACATTAACTTCATGAAGTGATAATATGTAAGTGTTGGTTTACAGCTTGTTGTGTCACCTACAAAAGTGAGCACAAAAAAATGCAGGCTTGGATAAATAGCTACAAGCAATCTTTTTATTACTGGTGCGTTAACGTGGATGCATTTTAATGGTGATGGAGCTAATAATAATAAGCTATACTGTTAGTAGTTTAATCTATAACAGTGCATTATGAACGCTTACTTCAGTAAACGTACATAGCCTGCTGTGATAGTAAATTCTGGCTCATAGTATAATCATATTATGCAACATCAACTGTTTTAAGATCAGCACAGAGGGAGGGCTTCCTATTTACACCTCAGGGGGAGTTTTCTCAGAACTGCAGGCACCAGCATGCAGCTCCCACCCAAAGTGATGTCTTATGGCTTCACCTTATTCTGTTGATGTGTGCTGCATAAACACTGTGTACACGTGTGCGAACACATCTGCATAGAGTAATTAAAGACCTGACACGGCAAGTGAAGGAGAAGGGGCTTGTCTCAGCAGAGAATCAACTGCAGGGCAACAAGGGCAGTTCTACCGAAAGATGGTCTGACACTTGAACTGATGATTTTAGATTTATTGGAGATCCTAAACAACTGTAAGAGCTGGTTACAAAACACAAATCAACAAATATGTTAGCTACCTTCCCATACTGTCTCAGAGTATGTTAGCCTAACACTAGCTCACATTAAGCTAACGCTAACTCAGTTAAACAAACAGTTGAGTTATAGCTCACAACTAATTAAAGACACATATCACATCTTAATTTTAGAGTATTACAACAGACACTAACCTTGTGCCTCTTCGTGCTGATACATTACGGTTTTTCTCGATTGCTTACACACATTTCTTGAAATTATGATTCTTTTTCTCGAAACTCTTAACACAAATCTACAACATCTCACCCAATTCCCCAAACATAATATTTTCAGTAGTGATGTGCGGATCAATCCTAAAGTATCGATATTTCTGATAACAATGTTTCCTGCTCTAGGATCGATACTTATAAAAGGATCGATATCTGAACTCAGTAATTTGTGTTTTATCACAAGTATCTTACTGTCCCCAGGATGGTCTAATTATACTCGGTTGATAGGAACTACTTTTCCTTCCGCCTGTCAAAGTCAGGCTTGCGCTACGGCTCTGTGACGGAGCTTCTTTGAAGTGAGCCGCTGCAGCCCTTTACATTTCCCGCGATTGAATACTGACTCTGGCCGACTGTTAGCTGTGAAGGTAATAATGTTGCTCTGTGTGATGTGTGTGCAAAGACAGTGAAATACTTTGGCAACACTGCAAACTTCGCTAAACATTAAGTCACACTAATAGGATGATGTTATGAAGCAGCAGTTCTGAACAGGATACTTTCATTGTAATTAAAGAATATGACAGTAGTTTGATTTCTTGTCATTATGCAGCTATTATTTTGAATTAATAAGGCTATAGCCTACTCCTTGTTTCTCTCATAAATACAGAAACGGGAGAGGGAGGTCACATTAAACTAGAAATAAAATATGTAAAAAGTATTGGGATTGGTATTGGCAATACCAGCCTGGGTATTACTTGGTACTGTATCGTATAGGAATTAAGTGGTATCACACATCACTAATTTCAGGTCAAAATGAAGCTCTCCACTCAAAACCATTCAATCTTGTTGAAAAATCAAACTTTGCCCACAGACATAAAACACAAGTCCTGACCCTGAACTGACCCTGGCCCTTTTATCTACACCAGGGGTTCTTAACCTTTCTGGCAGTCTAACCCCTTTCTGAAGTTGAAAATATTTCATGACCAGACAGAATGCGTTTTTTTGCCGTGAGAGGCGTCTTTTAAAAAAATGTATTCTATTTGCAGTGAGCGTTCTGTGTGCTGTTTATGCGCCCTGAGCACCTCGCATTTTGGCCACCTGCTGCGCCTTGTGTTTTTGAATGAGCCCTCTGAGTGCATGAAGTTGAAAAAAATTCAACTCTTGACTGACGGGCCCTCAGTTGTGCTCACAGAAGTTTACAGTTGCTTGGGGTGGTGGTGATGGCGCAATGACTCCTGCCTTTGGTGTGACCTGGGTTCAATCCCCCACTGTGACACTTCCACCAATGTGTCCCTGAGGAAGACACTTAACTCCTTGTTGCTTCAGAGGGCTCCTCTGATATGTATTGTAAGTTGCTTTGGATAAAAGCGTCAGGTAAATGTACAGTAAATTGTCCAGAGACTGCAACAGTCTGTCCCCGACTCAACCTAAAATACGCCTTAAACCGACCATCATTAAGGCGAAGCCCCTGGACCAGCTGGTAGGCTACTACCAGCAGTGTCTCCTCTTTCTGAGGGTCTCATGTGTCCACATGGATCTTCCTTTCCCTGTCTCCTGCATGTTTGTACAGCTCTCACACTCAAAACGATGCCTGAGCAGGCGCTCTCCGTTTGTCTATTTTTTTAAAAAGCAGATGTCTTTAACAACTAAAGACACAGACCTGTGAGCTGTGATCAGGTTTCTGCTAGTATGAAACTGTTAAATTGATTTATTTTGCAGTATGCTAGGCCAGGCTTAGCCAGTTTCTGGTTTTCAAAATAGGAACAATAGGAGGAATATAAATGTAAGTACCACTTAAAACTTTTCTTCTTTTATCTGTAAGGAGAACAAGGCTGCAGCTGATCTGTAGCAGATGTTTGCTTTGGTATATTGGTACATAAATAAGAATTATTTAAAATAAAAGCAAATAAAAAGTAAGTAGCCTACTGTAACCACAACTGTAACATTACACTAAGAATGTAATGTCTATTTAGAATAATGATAATAATAAAGAAACAAGAGTCCCCTTTCAAACGACTTCCATTGTTTATTTTTTATCAAAGTGCTTCTAAGTTACACAAGCCTGTCAATCAAAAGCCAGATGTCTCTTGATTAAGTTAAAACGTTACAACATTACTCAGAATGTAAAGACAGCGGTACGAACATTCAAACCGTCTCACAGCTGCGGGTCTTTCCTCTCACGTTGTTGCTGGACTCTGCTGCGGCTGTTGGACCAGACAGCTCGGTGAGCTCATTGGCTGGCTCCATGAGCTGACTGGCCGGCTCGATAGCTAACGGCGTGGGGTGACTCATTAGCTTCCCCCCACCGCACTTTTTCAGTTCACTAACAATTTTCCTAAAACTGCTGATATTTGAAAAATCCACAAAATTAATATCTTGCTTCAAAACTTGTTAGAAATGAAATGATGAAATAGCATATAAAAATTGTAAAACAAGTTCTGTTGTTGTCTTCTAAAGGGAAGACCAGTTGTTGTTCTAACAGCACGCGAGGTAGACTGGTCCGATGCATACTGGAGATTTTTCCCGAATCAGTACGCCATCTGGATATTTTTGGCATATTGCATACTACATTTAGGCCAAATCAGTACGTACTACTAGTATAGTAGGCGGTTTCGAATACAGCCACTGTGTCAATGGAAGTCAATATTATGTGATATATTCTCACCCACCATCTAATAGTTTAAAATATTGCTCTGATGCAAAACTTCTTCTGACCCTTCTTCTTCTAACGTATGTATTCAACAGAGTCAAGTGTCTGCTCTGCCTGAATTCTACCAGAAGTAGAACAAGAAGAACGTAGTGACGAAACGCGCTCTGTAGCGCTGTTTGTCCGTTTTCAGCTACTGTAGAAACATGACGACGCAACGTGGCGACGTGCATGGAAGACCAGCGGTTATGTTGTTATAAATGGCTCATTCTAAGGTAATAAAAACATAATGGTTTATTATATAAAGTCTTTATACACCACTGAAAACATAGTTATACTTCTTAGATTGCATTTCTGTCAATAAGAACTTTCGTCTAAGAACCTTGGCTCTCTCATAGTGTGTAATCAAGTTAAGTGTAACATTTTGGTCCCCTTAAAATGTCTTGTTAAGTACTGGGTTTTAATAAAAGACACTAACAAGTCGGCTGTCAATTTTTTCTGGTAAGAACATTTAGTTTAAGCTTGACTTTCACTTTGACAAACTTAGCTTCCCAATCACCCTCTCAGTTAACATGAATAACCTACCAGGCTGGTTAGCACTGGCTAATTACTTAGTATGACGGATGAAATGTACATTTAGGAGTTTCACTCCTCCCCTCTTCCACCCTCTCGTCCAATTACGGTCACTTGTGTTTCTAAAAAAAAACAAGATGGCGAGGGCCAAAATGCCACACTCGAGGCCTCAGAACAGTAGTCCACACACCCACGGGTGACGTCACGGTGACTCTCTCACTTATTTTATACAGTCTATGCTGAAAACAGGCAAGAATACATAATAAAAGCAATAAAAATGACTGTCAGCAGGCAACAATTGTGTTATTTACAGACAGTCTTTGTCCACCAACTAAACAAGAAAAGAAAGGAGGGAGTAGCACAAACACAGAAGCACAAGGGAAGTGAAAAACAAGATTATACAGGGCAGTGGTTTCCTATTGGCTGGAGAAGGGGGTTTGTCAGTAGAGGATTGGTGCTCTGCATAGTTTAATTAGAAAGAATCCACACATGCCCTTCTATTATGAGATAGTGGTGAGTTGGAGGAAAAGCCCCCACTGTGTACATGTACATGTAGCAGGCACACCTAAATGTGTAGCTAGATTCATTCTGCCTAATTAAAGTTTAACCCAACCACTATCATTATTTAGGCCTCCTATTTAGGCAACCCCCCCCCCCCCAAAAAAAAAAAATTTGAATCACTAAATGCTGCTGGTAGTGGGTTTAAAATAATGCTGTGGATTAGAAGTGTAGAGTTTCAAGTATGTCGAATGAACACAGTTGTGCTGAGTACACATTGCTCAACAGCCGTTCCCTGCATAAATCCAGCACATGTTAAAAAGGTAATGCTTAATACAAATACTGTTGTATAATGATGCATCCATTCCAAATTCACTGCACAGCTTTTTGTTGTGTTTCAGCAGAGCGTTTCAACTCTCACGCGGGCCCAACAGTAGCGCTTGTTTGTATTCCACGGTTTGGAGAATATACAGCAGTCTCAGGTGAGTTTACCAGGACAGAAGTCAGTAAGGAACAGTACATCAATGGACAGATTTTAGAAACACTGAGCTGATTTAGTCAGAGGGTGTTTAGTTTCAAATTCACTGCACAGCTTTTTGCTGTTTTTCAGTAGAGGTGTTCTTTTCCCCTGCCCTTCCAGGTCAGTGGTTGGTCACTTTCCTCGTTTCTCCTCTCACAGATAGCGAAGTATCAGAACTCTTGACCTGTAGCCGTCCAACTACATGCCCACTGGATCCGATTCCTACGAATCTCCTCCAAGCCATATCTCCTACTGTGGTCCCGACAATCACTCATGTGATAAATACTTCTCTGGCTTCAGGAACCTTCCCGACCACTTTCAAAAGGGCTCGGGTTACACCCTTGCTCAAAAAGCCCTCACTTGACCCAACTCAAGTTGAGAACTATCGACCAGTGTCTCTTCTACCTTTTTTATCCAAAACTATTGAACGGGCAGTATTCAAACAGGTCTCAGAATTCCTCTCAGGGAATGACCTCCTAGATCCATATCAGTCTGGCTTTAAGAGTGCCCACTCTACTGAAACGGCTCTTCTGTCTGTAACAGAAGCCCTAAGGTCAGTTAAAGCTGCAGACCAATCCTCAGTTCTTATCCTGCTTGACCTATCAGCTGCCTTTGACGCAGTCAACCACAGGATCCTACTATCCACTCTTTCAGCAATGGGCATCTCGAGTAAAGCACTCCTGTGGTTCGAATTCTACCTCTCGGGGCGTTCCTATGTTCCAATGTTTTGTGGCAAGGACAATTATCCTCCTCCCACTGCCTCTCCACAGGGGTGCCCCAAGGCTCAGTGCTTGGGCCCCTTCTCTTCTCAATCTACACCACCTCACTGGGGCCGATCATTCATTCGCACGGCTTCTCTTACCACTGCTATGCAGACGACACGCAACTCTACCTATCCTTCCCGCCAGGCGATCCCACTGTCTCGGGGCGGATCACGGACTGTCTATCAGACATATCTGCATGGATGAAGGCTCGCCACCTTCAACTAAACCTCTCTAAGACTGAACTCTTGGTCAATCCAGCCAAGCAATCTATCCACCATAAAATCAAACTACAAATTGACTCCGCAACCATCACTCCAACCAAGGTGGTGAGAAACTTGGGTGTCATGATTGATGACCAGCTGTCCTTTTCAGACCATGTTGCTGCTGTCTCTCGGTCGTGCCGCTTTTCTCTATACAACATAAGGAAAATCAGGCCCTACCTCACTCAGTACGCCACCCAGCTTCTGGTACAGGCCGTGGTTATCTCTCGCATCGACTATTGCAATGCCCTCCTAGCAGGTCTCCCAGCTTGTGCGGTGAAACCCTTACAAATGGTTCAGAATGCAGTAGCGCGTCTAGTTTTTGATCAGCCCAAAAGGCTCATGTCACCCCATTACTCAGTGACCTCCACTGGCTCCCCGTGGCTTCCAGAATCAAATTCAAGTCACTAATGCTGCACACAGAGGGACTACTGGGTCTGCACCCATCTACCTAAACTCCATAATACAAACTTACGTTCCTTCTACGCTCCTCCAACGAACGCTGCCTGGCTCTGCCATCCCTTCACACAAAGCAATCTCAGTCCCGGCTATTCTCATCTGTGACACCACGATGGTGGAACGAGCTACCACACGCCATCAGAGCAGGGGCGTCCCTCTCTAACTTCAAGAAGCTCTTGAAAACTCATCTCTTCCGAGAACACTTCCTCTAATAACACCTCTAACTCCTAACCTCTAACATGCACTTCCTGTGCTCTTCTTCTTCTATCCCCTACAATGATCATGTATTGATTGCACTTTTTGTTTTGATTGCACTTTTTGCTAACTCTTACTTCCTTCCCTAGGTATCTACCCCATTGATGTGATATGTACTGTGAGCTCTTACTAGTATTTATTGCTGCTCTTACTAGTATGTATTGTCAGTTGTAGATCTGTAGTTGATGCTCTGTTGATGCTTGTATGTTGTTCCTCAAATGTAAGTCGCTTTGGATAAAAGTGTCTGCCAAATGAGTAAATGTAAATGTAATGTTCAACTCTCACGCAGGCCCAAAAGTAGCTCTTGTTGTATTCCATGGTTTAGAGAATGTACAGCAGCTTCTGGTGAGATCACCACGACAGAAGTCAGGAAGCAACCGCACCTCAAAGGACTTTTAGAAAAATTGCTGATACACTCAGGGGGTGTGTGAGTTTACTTACTAAAACACGGAGCAATTTAGTGTTTTCAATAGGTATAGGCTCCCTTGGACACAAGCTGTAAAGTCACAGCTGGGTTTTGAACCCAAGATTCCAGTTTACAAGAGGGGCCCTTTTACCATGTAAGCTACAGCACCCGCCACCAGGAAGAACATGTGTCAGGCTCACACCACCATCCTCTCGGTTAACAGCAGAGCGCGCTAACCAATTGCGCCACAGAGATGTATGCTTGTGCACACATCCAGTGTACTTGTCTGCCCATCTCGGATCAAGATGCACGAAACCCATGTCCTTTGAATGCAATTCGTGTGTCCCCTTCATTGGGACAAAATCCAGCAGATACTGGTCCAGCCTACCTCTAAAAAGAAACAATTTTCATTGTGCTGTAGAGGTGCTTACCAACCCATCAACGCAACAGTTTGTTTTTTGACTTTTTGCACTGCTGTGCTCTCCCAGAGGACATTTGTTCCTTGGTGAGGTGGCTATAATAGGAACCAAGGCTAGTATTTTCTACCAATGATTTTTGGGGAAAATTGGTCTCGACCGCGATAGCCCATTAAAGCCACTCTGTATTCCAAGGTGCAGAAGAATCATACTCATACCTGCCACGGACTCCAGTCCCTCATGAGAGACAGTAAAATCATTTTCTTTGCTCAGATTGGAAGGAAGGGAAATACTTTGATTCATTTGGAGAATGAAGCTCATACACACGTCATCTGACTGAAAACTTTTTCAACGTTCACAAACCTTTGTGGACCTTTCCATAAACCTTTGTGGACCTTGACTGAAAGAATATTTCCAAGTGAGCTCCCATTGAAAAAAATAGTTCAAGTGGAAACACTGAAGATGATGTGCCATTTCTAATATTACACACTTTTTGGATTGGAAGAGTTCAAACCAGGGACGGAGCTAGACTCTCAGCACAAGGGCAGCTCTTCATCAAGGGGCCCACCTGCTATCAAGTCATTTATACGAAGTTTACATGACCTCAGACTCACTCCAAAACTCTGCTCTGGCGGCTACCATTGTAGTCAATGCTTGTGCTCACACCAGAAGTGGCTCTTAGCTCCGCTCCAGAGAATACGCAGCCAGTGTATTTTTGACAGAAGCAGCACAGAGCAGATGAACCCGGCAGGAAGTCAGACACAGAAACGGCATAGAGAAGCCGGTCAATTTTCTAAATAAAATACCCTGTGCAGACCCAATCGTATATAAACAATAAACACAGTTAAAACTGACAAAAAAATAAGCAAATTAACTATGTAGCCTACTTAATCATAGTAGAAGCACAGAAACCAAGCACTAATCACCAAAATCTAAACATGTCAGCAAAGTCAGGCAGGTAAAACGCTCTTATTCTGAAATGCTCTCTGTGGGAAATGCACCCGTGCAGACAACGGGTCACAGAGAGCTGTGAAGAATGTAGGAGAAGCAAAAAAAAGTACTTACAATTGCTATATATGTCAGAGGTCGCACGCCTCTGGAGCAACTAGAGGTTAAGTGTCTTGCTCAGGGACACAATGGTGGATGTCTCACAGTGGGAACTGAACCCAGGTCTCCCAAAACCAAAGTCAAGCATCTTATCCATGCGCCATCACCACACCATCACCCCCGAGTAGTCTACGTCCGTCCCTCAGAATTCCCATGATGCATGACGGTGAAGGGAGTTTTGTTGAAATTTGCTAATAAGTTTCCCATTTGTTTGAAATACAAATTTTACTTTATGATTTATGTTCTTTAAAATGTGTCTGCTTAGAATATAATGTTTTTTGTTGGTAAATGTCAGTCTTGTGGTGTTTAACCATTGAAACCAGGATTGAAGTGACGGTTTTATTTGATAAGAACAGCTGTTTTGTTTTTATTGTTGGAAGCAAACTGCACGCACACAAGTCTTGTTGGCTCGAAGTGTGGAGGAACAGTGTCAGGAATTGTCATTACGCATAACCTTTATGTAGTTGGTCTTTTTATCAGTTCACTAACTCTCCCTTCATTTCAGATTCCGGTTCTTCTTCCTGCCTGGTCATCACTGCACTCCCTTTACCTGGTTATCCCCACCATTGCTCATTTCCCCCGGTTTGCCTCAGTATCTACACCTTCCCCTTTAAACGTGCACCCTGCCAGATTGTCTAGTATCTGTTTGCTTGTTTCCCAGGCCTCCCCTGGGCCAGGCTTTTTCAAATGATAATTTGACCAAATGATTAGCAGTGCTTATTTACAGTCCTGCGACAGCCACAGATACTGGATTTTTTTTCATTCATGTGTAAGAGCATTTGATCTATTAATTGCTGTCAGGAGGTAAAGAGACTATCAACACATTTAACCCAAATATGCTTCTTAAATAAATTGCCTACTCCAGCTTCAATGACAAGCTGGAGTGTTGTTTTTTTTTTGAACTCTGAACTGTTTACTCAGGCCGTCATGCTGTTTGCTTCAGTTTAGATAGGCAGGTGAGAATAATGACATTTGAACCAAAGAACCACAACCAAATGCTTCAAAATGTCTCTGTCCCCTTTCAAGTGAACAGCAGTGTGGTTATTTAGTAGTGAGAATGTAACCCAAACCGACTACAGGAAACAACCCCAAAATGTGCATTTTAATGGTTACAAAGGAGACAGATGTTGACATCTGATAGCCAGCAGTTGCTCATGCTTGAAAAGCCAAGCATAACACAGTGAACTGAGGTCAGTCTGATCTGATGCTCATTTTCTTTATGTGTTCTAACTGGTTTGAACAGCAAAGGCGGTAAATCACAGCAGAGAGCAAAGGTCCATACCGTGAGCTGAAGTTACACAGACTGGAATTGGGTTTGTTTTTACTGCCTTTTCCCAACAAAACAAATGACGATTCCCGTTGAGTCTTTTATTGTCTGAAATGTTTCAGTCCAAGAACTTACCAAATACATTGCTCAGAGTTCACCAAAGATATCATGATTGAGAAATGCACCTGTTACCATGGAGATCTGCAAAGTTCCCAACACTATTCTCAACATCAGTCTGTGGTGTGCATCTTCCATATTTACAGCATGTTAAAAGTCCAAATTCAATAAGTTTTTCATTTTCAAATGTGCATCAAATCGCTTTCATCAAATATCAATAACAATAGCCTAGATCAAAATAAGACACTCCCAATAGGAGCGCTTTGAGGATATGTGGGTTACGGACATGTTATGGGTTCATAGGAGGGATACTGCTTGTTTGCGCTCACAGATGTGGGCCTGCCAAACACATTGCATATGTCAACATTCCTTTTCAGGAATCAATAGTGACTCTTTGTCCTTACTAACTGTAATGTGGGAGAGCAAAGCTTAACATTTGCGTCCCTGCAGGATTGCTGGGAAGTTATTGAGACCAAATATGTTTTTCTTCTGCAGTGAAAATACTGTTCACACTCAGTGTACAGCTTCTCTGTGAAGGGTTTTTACATTCAGGTAATCGTTTTGATATCATGCCCAGTTATGATGACAGGTCAAAACTAACTGGCTGGGTGATGCAGGCACACTAATAAAATATTAATTCATATGTTACACTCCCTGCGATGCCTTTCGCCCGATGTCAGCTGGGATTGGCTCCAGCGACCCTGTACACAGGATAAGCAGTTGACGATGGAAGGATGTTACACATCTTAATGAATACTGGACAGGTTTGTTTTAAATTACAGTATGTATTAAGTACTAAGCTGTGTAGACTAAGGCTGCTAACTTCCCTCTCTTAATACATTTTCTTGACTGAACTTACCATTTGTAGCATGGTGTTCCAGACTCGTAGTGACATCCGAGTTCACTTTTTGTCCACATCGTCCTAAACCCTGGATGAGCTGTTGCAAAGGTAATTCAGCCTCCGTGCTCGGGTAGCACCTTTGGCCACTGGAGCACCTTGGTGTGTAGACGCCACAAAGCTCCCCCTCCTGCCTGGCACACACTGGACAGCAGCCGCAGCCCGGCTCCCTCACTATTTCTGTACATACTGCTGGGACTCTGGGACACGCATCTTGATGCTCCGCGGTACAGCTTGGGCATCGAAAAGCCAAATCCCCAAGTAAGATTCCAGGCAAGGTAAAGTATGCAAACAGCAACCCATAAGTCAAGTATGTGACCATTCTATCGTTTTCTAGGTTTATTAGTGACTACTGGAAGTCAAAGTGAACCTTGGAAGATAACAGAATGAACCTCAGGATCCTCAGTGAACTGTGTGTGGGTAAATAATGTGATGCAACTGACAGGGTCCTATGTGCACTCATATTACTGCGTGACTGTATATGAAAAACAACAGAGCCCATTACTTTAACTAGGGCTGAACGATTTTGAAAAAAGTGAATTTTTTTTTAAACCAAATTTCAATTCAAGATTCCGATTTAATACGCAATTAATTTTTAAGCTCTTTGCCTTCTGTATTATTCAAAACGGACAAGCAGTAAATCAGTGTATAGCATGACCAACACAGTATTAGATAGATTAAACACTGTTTTTTCTTGTAGGTCAGGCCTGTGTTATTATGAAATTAGGTGATGCATGAATTGCATGAATTATTATTATGAGCAATGGTGGAGAAGAAGTATCAAATTTTCATAATATGAGAAAGACAGTTTGAGAGTCAAGTCATGGCATTAAATAATATGATATATCATCAGGTCGGTCCACCTACAGACGACAAGGAAAACTAAGTTCTCCACAGCGCTCAATACAAAACCCACAGTTCAACCACCAATTAATGCGTCCTCATCTCAGTTCAAATCCCCCAGGTCAGCGGCGCACTGGCTGTAACCAGGCTGTAACTCGGGACAAACTGGGCCTCTTTCCGACTTGTGCGTTTTGTTTGAAACGCCGTTTCACAGATATTTCCTGAGCTGACTGGTTGATGTGTGTGTGTGACGCCGGCGCCAATCGCTTACCTTACTTCACGTGTCTTTCTGTTGTATATTCCAGCATTGAAATATTTATTTTTTTGTTTACATATGTAAGGGCTTTACACATTTGTACACAATTTCATTTATTACAACCATATATTTTTGTAATTTGAATACTCTAATTCAATATAAGATTAACAAAGAGATACAAGGTGGACAGCATTGTTTCCCTCTTTATTTTATTTCACCACAGTGCCAAACTGGAATAACAAACTCACTTCCCTAACTCCCTTGTAAAACAAACTCCTACTCAAAGCAACTCCATTTTATGTAATCCAATTATTTTGCCAAGTGGTGGTAATCAACATATGGGCTGTTTTACCAAGTGAACCTGGAAAACCCAAGTGATTCTGGCCCGGCTGCCCCTTAGCCTCAAACTTGTACCCCACCTTCATTGCTGTGTTTCTTTACTCTGCTTTAGTTTTTCAGTTCACCTTGATGTTCCTTAATTTTGTCATTCGTTCCACAGTATGATTAAAAGAGTCTTCATCTTCCTATATTATTTCATGTTTATATGACAGTTACTAGCTACATCAAAGAAAACTGTGTCAGAAAATGGCCACAAGCAAAAGAAGGGAAGCACATTGTGTAAGATATGTCCGGAATGTTAAATTTAACAGCGTCGTCTATGTATTGTGTTGCAGAGATAACTTGCTAGCCCCGTGCCTCGAGAGGCAATAGTCTGAGTAAAGCTCAGACCTACGTTACACAAGCTCTCGGGAAAAGGTCTGCCAAGGTAGCTGCGTAGCTGACTGCGCTAACTTATCAGCAGTTATGACTGATGGCCATTTCAGATAGGAAGCGATTGCGCATAGTTAGGGCTGGGTAATAAAACAATAATGTAATGATAATAATTTTCCTCAATATCAATATAATAAATGTTCAATATATCGTTAATAAATAAATAGGGATAGGGATAAATTCATTTGAATCACGAACAAATTAGCACTTAATTTTTCTGTTAAAATATTTATTTTGTTGAGGAAAAGGGACTCATAATCATATTTGTTTTTATCATAATAGTTTTCAATGTTCTACCTTAGGCTTGTGAAGTGATACACTGTTTGGCATCAAGTGTTTTTCCCATTCTGACCATAAAGAAAAGTTGAACCACATAATAAACCATCTGGTTTCTTCAATTTTCAGTCAGGAGCAAAAATCAGCCTTTAAACTTGAAAGAAATAATGATTTGACATGTGATAATTATCGATATCAATGAAATGAAATGATTTTATCGTGATAACATTTTTGGCCATATCACCCAGCCCTAAGCATAGTCTATTAAGATAAACACATAAAAGAATAGCTTCTTATTGTATATATCAGCGTTTCCCATCTGTTCATTTATTTGCGGCGGCCGCCACAATATCAACGCTGACCGCCACAGATTGATGTTCAATTTTTTTTTACTAAGCCTATTTAAAATCACATTTGATTGTGGGCGGCTCAGGAGGTAGAGCGGGTTGGCCGTTAATCGGAAGGTCGGCGGTTCAATCCCTGGCTCCCCCTGGTTGCGTGTCGAAGTGTCCTTGGGCAAGATACTGAACCCCGATTTGCTCCTGGCGGCTGTTCCGCCAGCGTATGAATGAGTGTGAATGCTAGTTTCCGTTTGAGCACTTAGGCTCAGTGTATGAATGTGTGTGACTGGTGAATGCAGATGTAGTGTAAAAACGCTTTGAGTGGTCGAAAAGACTAGAAAGGCTTGGCTATACAAGTACGGAGCATTTACATTTACATTGTAGAGCGCAGCACATCCTCTCACCCCCTACCTCATGAACACAGCTGCATAAATCACAACACGCCAATGTCGGAGACCCAGCTTATAATAATAATAATAATAAATTTTATTTATAATGCACTTTACATTTCAGGGAAATCTCAAAGTGCTTAGGCTAGCACACTGTATGTAGCTGGTAACGTTAGTCAATATCGACTGCAGGCATACAGGTTTTTATTTTCCAGATCATTCCTATACAAATTCATCTTCTGCTTACCAAAATGCCATGAAAACAACATAGACTATTCATGAAGATATCTGTAATTTTACAGCATTTAACGGCTCTTGCTTCCCGGCTTTTCTCCGTCTCAGCTCTGCCTCTGTACTCATTTTCTCGGCAACACACACTCACACACTGACTGAACACTGTGCGATGTGACGGGGGGGGGGGGGGGGGGGGGGGGGGCGTATGGTCTACAGGTAAAGGACTGTGGCTGCCCTGTGACAGATTAAACTTTTTTATTCTCGTTTGACAAAAGTCTGGACGTTGTATTTGGCGTTCACACCCTCGCACAGTGGCACCGCTGGAGAGAGTGAGAAGTGCCTGTTGTGTGGATTCTCCTGCTACTAAAAAAGCTTGTGAAAAAGCCAGTCCGTAACTCCAAATATCCACAACATCTTCCATCTTACCGTGTTGTCGGTAAAGACAATAGGCTTCACGAATGGACCAATGAGCAAACACCATGGGTGTTTCAGTGTCGTAGTGTTGTTATTTCAGATGCCTGTTGACAAGACTACAATTTTTTAACACGCCAAAGTGGCTAGTGGGAGTGACTGCGTAACCCGGCTGAAATCCACCTGCATTTGGCAGGTTGGCCAGTGGCGCCCCCAGAAAATTTTCCTAGGGGTGGCCAGATGGGGACACTGAAAATCCTGGGGTGGCAGACTAAACCAAGAGCCATTACTGAATTTCAGGAATTCTATTATGCAGTATATAGACTAGTTGAATACTGCGTAAAAAGATGATGTAATTAATGTTTATTATTATTTCCACAGATGCATTCAATGAGCGTCTGCGATGCAGAGGAGAACTCTGAGGAGGACCACATGCCTACACACAATGGGAGGCTCCATCTGTCTCTGACCACAGCTATGCTTCAAAATCACCACTTAACCTGAAGGCCCCTCCATCTGATATGGGAACACAATGAATGGAGGCCAGATGTGTTGTATATACAGTATCTCTACTGAGGAACAACCACCTTTGTCACTTTTTTATGAACCCACACAGTGTGGTTGTTATTCCTCATATCAGGTGATAGAGTGATTAGACTGATGTTGACTAATGTTATACTTAAAATACACCTACCAAACCTTACCTTTTGCATATGCACCCCATATAAGTTACTTAGCCTGTATATGTCACAAACACATGTCAATATACTTAGGTTTGTACATGTATTGCATTTTTATGTTAACAACATGAACGTTGCAAGATTTCATCATGAAGCCGTCAATCAATCAATGTGAGCTCTACTGACCACCCACATACTCTGACAACAGCTGTGCAGAGAGGAAACAAGAGGGAATACAAAAGGAAAATTTAAGCAAGTTATTGTTATTTGAAAACACTGAGGCATTAAACTGCATTAACAGGTTGAGGGAAAATCAAAGGTTAGACATCATCATGGCTGAAAATGTTTGTCCAGCTGCTAAATGTGGTCATACTTCCAGTCACAACATTTGCACTAAATATAGTACAAAAAAAAGTATAGTTTAGGATGATTGTTGATTGCACAGGATTCACTTTTACCACATAATTACTTCTCAAAATAGAATAGACACTGCATAATCTTTATGTAAACTAACATTTAAAAAGCTATGTCTTCAATCTTACAAACATTTGAAAACCATAAATCAGACACTTTCATCAGATTAATCTTTTACAGAACATAATAGTAGATGGCAACATTTTGCATTTATCTTGCCGGCAGTTTAAACTACTGTAGTTTTAAATATTCTCTTAAAACTTAAGAACAGTGATGTCTGCTTTTGTTGATGTAGACATCCCACATTAACGCGTATATAAATCACAGATAAAAATAAAGAGACACAATGTTCTCTGACATGAAATAAATTGATGACCTACTAATTATTATTACAATTATGATGCTTTATAATATAGTAATATTGCAGGAAGTTTGCTCATTAGTAATGTGTGGGTGGCCCTTTGTGGGTTGTTTGTTAATGATGCAGTTCAAAGTACTGTACAGGATAATTTCTTCAAAGCACGTCTGTTACACATTTATCCACTGTCACGACACTGTGACAAATGTCATGCCTCTTCCTGACATAACCCATATGTTCTACTCTTGCCCATTATTATTTCCTTTTGGCAGAAGTTTTTTGATACCATATCAATAATACTCTCAATAACTGTTCAAATCTGCCCATATTGCCATATTTGGGTGTCCAGAAGATTATAAAAGATACAATTTGAACCAATTAAATATGTTTGCTTTCACTCCTTATTTGCAAGATGATGTCTTCTTTTCCATTGGCAATCCACAAAAAACTCCTTCCAGCACTCAGCTTGTTCTTTTTGTGTTGATTTATTGAGATGCAAAAACAATATTTAAAACAATTACTTTTTCCCCTTAACTGTTGTTCTGTCACGATTCTGTTGCTTTGAGTTCTGCTGTCTTGATCCTTGTTTTGGCTGATTTTATTTGATTGTGATGTTCTGCTTTAGTCTGCTCTGTTTAGATATCCTGCTCTGCTTTGTCTGTGGTTTCTCAATCTGCGTGCTTGTCTGTTGTCTGTTCTTTGTCTGTCTGTGTTGGATATGAACCTTGGTATGTCATTCAGTTGTCTTAATGCATCTCGGCCTGGTCCTGACTGCACTCGTCTTGTTGTGAGGTTTGTCTGTATCTATCTGACCCCTTGATTGGTGTCACTGCTGCCTGTACTCACCTGTTTGTAGTCCCGCCTTGCTCGTTGACTGTGTATAAATGTTTGCCATTTCTGTTCTGTCCTTGCTGGTCCGTTGTCTCTTGGAGGAGTGACATAGCAAATATTCTAACATTAAAAAAAAGTATAATGTTTGTACAATATTAATATATTTACAGATTACACTTTATTGAAAAAACTGCGTACAGATAGTTTATAGAGTATTTGTAACATTTAAACATATTGAGATAAGTTGAGATTCAACAATAAAGCTGTTTCACAAACGTTTTCTGATATTACATCATGGTACGGTTTGATTAGGGCTAAGTTAGTGTGTTCATTATAATTTCAATAACAATAGCTTACCACTAGTACATATCAATTCCAGTTGGACGAAACAGCAGTTTCATGTATGTGGGTTGTTTCATTCATTAAATATTGTGCAAGAAAAATGCGCTACATTGTGGTTAGTCTGTGATTGTAATGCTAAATACTAACTATAATTATATCCATTCATACAGAACAACAACTTCAATATTTAGAAGTTTGCTGTAGGCCTAGCGCGTTGACCTTTTTAATGTCCTGCCCGATCTAGGCTGTGATTGGTCGGTTCACGAAAAGTGACTATGACGAGCAACTTTATGCACACAGCTGCATGAAAGTCACCCGAGCTTCTCCTTCTCTCTCTCCGCCGACAGAGATTAGCTGGCAGGTGAGAATGTGAACAGGTGAGCGTTGAGTAGTGCACAGAGAACCTGATATGCAGAATGCAGAGAGAGGACCGGCAATGTGAGAAGTACCATTATGCAAGAAAAAGTCCAAGTACACAAAGACTTCAGCACTTTTTATAAACATCAGACACACAGAATCCCTGGCTTACATTTACAAAAAACATTGGTCTGATGTGTAGTGCCAGGTTTGGTCAAATAATTAGCCAGTTTCATTTTGCTTCATTCCGCTTTGGTGAGCCGCTCTGAGCCAGGTGCAAATAGGGCCCCTTGAGTTCAATCTTTGGGTGGAGTCCCAACGTGGCGTTGTCGATCATTAGTGAATAGCACACTCTGAACGAATGCTCTTTTGGGCCCACTTACAGATACTCAATCTTTAACTCATTATGTAACCATAAAATATATAAAGCAGATCATTTGTTATGAGCATAATGCCCAAAATACAATCCTCCATCACTAAGCATCTGAGAGGAGGAAAAAAAGAGATGGTGGAGCACCTCTTTATAGACAGAAACTTTCTTTCCTTTCCTTGTGTGTTGGCCTACCAACGTCCCCTGAGGGCTATTTCACAAAACCTAGATAGCAGATTAAGCCGGATTTCCAGTTATCTGGCTGAATTTAGCTGTGACTTGTTTCATGATAGCAGTGGCACATAAGTTTCCATGGAGATTTATTTTGCACACAACACCACAGCAAATTGAGGTTATTA
>NW_024041924.1:0-3984 GCF_014851395.1 Micropterus salmoides | reverse complement strand
AAAACATTTAGACGGTGCTCGTTTTAAGCCTATAACCTGTGTCTGTATGCATCTGTAGATTTCTTCTAAATGAACCAAAGCAAGGTAATCTGCATATTTAAAATAATATTTCAGGGGAAACCAAGCGGGAAGCTTCCGGTCTGAGAAGCAAGCGAGCGTGCAAGTCCCTTAAGCCTGCATTCTGTTGAACGGCCAGCAGGGAGACTCCACTGGTTGCAGAAACAAGTGTGATTGTATAGAAGTCTATGGTAAAATGACCCTACTCCTCACCTGAATAATTACCTCAGTAAACGCTTTCCTAATGAGTTCATGGTCTCAGTTGCTAGTTTCAAGTCTTCTTTAACACAGCATGATGTTCATTTAGTAAATTATGGTCCCATTTAGAGGAAAATAGACCATAAAGCAGAGTATGCTTCAGGGCGGGACTATCTGAGATAGTCAAGTCATTACAACGGCGACCTGTCAATCAGGCTAGAGTGACTCGTACCCATGGAACTGTGTAAATTTAACCAGCACCACTGAAAAAGAGTTGGCTGCCAATTTCTCTGGTTAGTTGGCTACATTTAGTTTTTAGACTGTTTTATGCTAGACAAAATTATCACTGGTTAAAATGACAGTTTACGTGAATTACAAATGCACCTAGCTAGCAGCAAGCTAGCTAGCTCCACAGGGAGCTGTTGGCTCCACAGTCTCTTCCAAATATGGTCATGTCCGATGCCGCTGGTTGCAAAAAATCAACATGGCGGCACCCTAACGGCCAAACTTGAGGCTACAAACCAACGTAGTCACGATGACTTTGCCCACTTCTCTTATACAGTTTATGTGGGAAACACTCTTGATGTAGGTCATTAACAATTTAGTATTACAGAAGCAAATCCTAACTAACTTTCAGAATCATATCTTATCTCAGGTTAGGAAATCCTAAATACTCAATCTAACATCGGTTATCAATTTTTATGTCTGTTACCTAGCAACCCATGCCACTTTTCTCATCTCGTGAGCTAAATGGCTTTTAACAGCTGTTTTACGGTAGTTTTTTTAATGAAACATAGGCTACTGAAAAATGGAGCAGAAACAACAACTATTATTGAACTTCAAGTCAGAAGTGTTTTTAACCTCCGTCGAGAAATCCAAATTCACGTAGGCTAATGCTTAACTCGGGAGATTAAAGATAGAGAGTGGGCTAAAATAGCTGACACAGTCAACGCCGCATATCCGGCCTCCAGCAGAGTGTTGACACTGTTAAAATGAAAATAATTCCTTTTACAAGTGATACGAAGAGAAAGGCAACTGTTGTGTCCAAAGAGCAGAGGAAAACTGGTGGTGGCTCCTCCTGTGCTGATACTTTTGTTACATCGGGCCTTTACTTTAGGCTATATAATGAGACATTATCTAGCATTACATCGCCTACAGCCTTTCCACTAACGAGTGTTTTGTCACCAACCGCATAGGTAGAATCAATTAAGTCCCAACTGTTGACATTTTATTGATTTTGTAAAATCAATCAGAGATGCCATGTGGATTACACAAGTTAGCTAACACTAGCCTACCTGGTGGAAAAGTAAAGTTAGGACAGCTTAACAGTTCTCCTAAAGTTAGGAGAATTTATTTAAGATTTTAAGTTAGGATGCTTCTGTAATACACTTTTCCATGGTTTATCATGGTTACCAAGCAGTTAGGATAGGATAGGATCTGCTGGTTAGGAGGTTTCTGTATAAGATGCCAGGCTCATATCTAAATGAATGGGGAGAGAGCCAGAACTGCATTGATACAGGTCACTGGGACATAAAAACTACATGACTAGAATCAGCATTAAAATCTGATAATACTCGCTGAAAAAGTTTGACAACTTTGCCCCAAAGGTTTTAAAGCGTTTTTCCTGACCGGTTACACGTCTACTCTGCATGCGTCACCACTTCAACGCATGCGCAGTACAAGTAATACGGACCCTCACGCCAGTGGAACCACATGATTGGCTGAAAGATGATTCCCGCTTTGGCCGTTAAAAGCAGATCATTGGCTTTCTAGCGGGAGGGGCGGGATAACCGCCAGCTTTCATGTTCACATGTTCATGACCACTCACCTCATAAACTGAGAAAATCACAGCTGGCATAAGAGCTGGGAGGGGCTGCTGCCTGTGTGTCTGTGAGAGAGAGAGAGAGAGAGAGCATCTGAACGATCTGAACTCCACAAAGTCTAATCTCCCGATCTGATATTTTTATTCTATATCCATGAAGGAGTATGAAGTATATAGCCTATATACAGAAAAAAGGACACCTTCTCTTGAGGAAGAAAAGGGCAGGTGCTGAAGCCCCTTTTGATGTTTAGGCTATAGGCAATGTCTGTTCGGGATTAATTTGTGGACACGTCAACATGCAGACTGGGGGAAGCAGCCCCCGGACATAAAAAACTGGGTGTAGCCTAAATTCAACAAATTCTCATCCCAAGGCGTGAAAATCCGACGTTTGTGAAATAACTTAAATATTCATGTAATATTTCAGTAACTTGTAGTTTTTTTTTTTAGGCCTTGTAGCAGTTTTTGTTTTCTATGTCCAACAGTGTTTTAATAGGAGTGTAGAGTAGGCTGCTTACCGGCATTGCTTGGGGCTGCGGATCCTAAAGAGAAACATTTGATTAGATTAGCTTATCAATTCAAAGACAATTTTACAAGTAGGCTAAAAGTTTGTAGTCATTGCTTTATATTTAGTTTGATGCTTATCATACCATGACTTCATTCGGCACATTAATGCGAAGGCTACAGATAAAACACCATATCTATTATGAAAAACAGGGAGCAGAATTTGTTCAAAACTGTCGTGACTTACCAGAATTGATCCACAACCCCCATCAAGCGGGGGCGACAGATGTGTTCTAGAGGATATGTAAAAAACTTATATCTTACTGTTCGATAAGATTCTATGTTTTTTTCAGAAATCCAGTCGAGAGCAGACCTGTCAACCCCCGCTTGGTACTTGTTTATTTTTCTTTCTTGCTTTCTTTTGTTTGTTTGGTCGGACTTCGTTGAAGAAAGATTAGTAGCCATTGTTCGTGTGCTTCCGTGTGGCTGCTTATAAGTGCTTCCCATGGCCAATCATTTTGGAGAATCTATTGTCGCCTTGCCAACTTTGGCTACAGTAGATGCTGGAATGATGAGTTTCAGGTTTAAAGGGTGGAGCAACCACTTGTGTTGTAAAGTGGTAATTTACTGAGAGAGTTAAAATAAAAGCAGTGCAGAGAGTCACGTAACACCAGAGTTCAGCAAGCTATTTGTGAGCTAAGCTACTAGCGACTCTACATTAAATGAAGCTTCACTAAACAGAAGCCATAGGCCCCCAGTGAAATGTAGCAAGCTAAGCTACAGCAACGTGGCAAAAGTAGCTTAATTACATCTAAGCTACTTTAAATTTTGAATATTTTATAGTTAGGTCTAGTGACGTCTTATACACACAAACAGGCTAGGCCGAGTTTATATGAACTAACTTCATTCCACAGTAGCACTAGACGAAAGACTAAAAACCTGCTCCAAACAGTGTGTGTGTGTGTGCGAGAGAGTGAGCTAAATCAGACACACAGAAACTCTTCTACTTCCTGCCACATCATTGCAGCTGAATGTATTTCCTAATGCAACAAACGGAGAACCATTGTTGTTTTTATAAAGTTACTTAATTATCACATTATTATCATTGAATTTTTTTTTAATAATTGTTCCTTTGAAAAATTCTACTGCTTGTCAAAAAGCAAGACATATTTTCAATGTAACATATTCGTCTTTCTGAAGTTTTTTAGAGAGAGAGAAAGAGAGAGAGAGAGAGAGAGAGAGAGAGAGATCTCATCTCATGGAAACAAGTTTCTGCCACTACAAATCAAAGTTTCCTCCTCACTAGAGGAAGAGGTGTCCAGGCTGGACCCTGGTCCTTCTCATAAGAGGTGTTACAATAACTATCACAATAGAAAGTAAACTCAGTCACGCGTCTTTACTCCCCT
>NW_024041923.1:0-11388 GCF_014851395.1 Micropterus salmoides | reverse complement strand
CAGCAGGTCTGCTCCCTGATTCTGGGTCCAAGGGACATACATCGCTCTGAGGGACAGCAGTCTCTACTGGGACCACAGGAGGATCCGATAATGGGCGTAATGGGCATAATGGGCGCGAGCGCAGACCCCCCTGGTGATTGAAATAGGCCACCACCGCCATGTTGTCGGTCCTGACAAGGACGTGGCGACC
Organism: Micropterus salmoides; assembly: GCF_014851395.1. Lineage (NCBI taxonomy): Eukaryota > Metazoa > Chordata > Actinopteri > Centrarchiformes > Centrarchidae > Micropterus > Micropterus salmoides. Next base: position 11,198 of record NW_024041923.1, on the reverse strand, counting down.
GCGGAGAGCGGGCAAAAAACTCCTCAGAGCTCTAAAAACCACCAACATTTCTAGGCAACTTATGTGCCAAGAGAAATGATGCTCCTCCCAGGAGCCTCTCGCGAAGCGGCCGTCCCGTGAGTGAGGCGTCTGTCGAAATAATTGTCGACATTACGCTCCCAACACGGGCCCTTGGGACAGGAACCAAGGTTTCTTCTATACTGACAGGGAACGAAGGCACCCTGCTCGTAATCCGTATCAGACGGAATGGATTTCCCCTCGGGGAGAATCCCTTCTCCTTCTTGGGAACTATGAAGTACCGGCTGTAGAACTTGGACTCCCTGACTGGTGGGGAAATAAGCTCTCTGACCCCGTTTTCCAGCAGAGAGCGAACTTCTTGTCCCAACACCTGGCTGTGCCCCGCGTGCACTGCAGTCCAGACCACCCTGTTGAACTTCTGCGGGGGGTGGACCCGGAACTGCAGCCTGTAGCTATCCACTACGGTGTGCAGGACCCACGGGGAAATATTCGCATGGCTCCGCCATTCTTGTGGAATGATGATCCCATGGTGTGTGAGCCCGATCGTTTTCCAGCTGCAAGCCCTCGAGGCGGGCAGACTGGTGAGAGCTCGCTGGCGGTTAGCGTGTCCCGAGCGCCAAGACGGTGGGAAAACAGCGCCTGTTTCCTGAGCTGCCACAAGGGAGGGGACCTCGGTCAGCCTCTCGGGGGGCTGTGAGCGAGAGCGCTGCCTCGCGCCAAGGTTTTGTTGAGAGGCGACTACGGAAAGCGACGCTTCGCTTCTGGCTCCGGCGGTAGGAGCTAGACGAGGGCTGAGCTCGTCTCTCTTCAGCCGTCGCCGTCCTGGACCCAGACCGGCGGGGGAGATATTGATCAAACGCCTCTCCCTGCATTCCAACGTGCTGAAACCTGCTGATGACAGCATCCACCGCCTCACCAAACAGGCCAGTAGGAGAGAGGGGCACATCCAGGAGAAAAGCCTCCTCCTTCCCCTGGATGCCCGAGAGGTTGAGCCACGATGCGAGGGTGGGAGAAAGATAGCTTGCGAGCGCTTTCTCTCCCCAAGGCATCGTTCCGTTCTCTTTAGCCATGCTGCTTAGTTTCTGTCACGCTGCTGTAGTCCAGCAGAGGGGACACAGTCAGCCGTGCAGAGCAGCCTTTTTTTTTTGGTCTGTTCCTCTCATAGCTGGGCGCGGTCTTATGACGTTGGCCCGGCTCCCGGAAGTCATCCTCCATGATGCTAAGCACGTCTAGCTCCTCAGAATCAGACTGTGCAAGCCTCTCCAAACTCATACCTCGGGCAGGAGAAGCCGAGAAACGGACTCCCGAACGGGGAGACGAGGAATGGGAAAAAGCCTCTGCAGTCCCGATGTCCTCGGAGATGTAGCGCTGGGCGCCCCATGACCGGCCTGCTGAATAGAAAAAGGCTAATGTGTCCTGTGTGCCGGCGTGCTTATATACGCCTCCAGTTACGCCGTCACACGCTACCGTTCTAGCAACACCAATAGGATTGGAGTAGTTTCATTCATGTTTCAGCCCTGCCACGCCCAGAGGCGTTCCCATAGTGTCGTCACAGACACAGTTAGAGTTCCCTCGCAGGGGAACCATTTTTCCTCTTACCTGGTCCTTCTCCCAGTAACTGAGAGCAAAAGGACCCAGCGGCAGACAAAGCGAATGGAGAGAGGGCAACAGCAAACAACGGGAGTATGAGAAGTTGAAGGTGTCCCCATGCTGAATCCAGTTGGACCAGTTGGAGGTGTAACTGCAGCTGAGGGTATATCTGGTCCTCAAAGAAGGGAACTTGTTTGAAGGTGGCAGAGGACAGAAAGCCAAGGGGAAGAGAACAAACCAGGACATGCACAAAACCACTGCACACAATATTTGGGAGAGTGCATAATATTTCCAGGTGACTAATTCACACCCTAACCGAGCACTACCAGTGAAGAATGACCCAGTTCCTGTAAACTAATGAGTCTGGGGGGGGGGGCGGTTAAACTCCAAATACTTTATATTTCATCCTGAGGACAGCAGTATCTGGTTGACTCTGGAGGCTCATACTGTCTCTTGGTGTAGTTAGGTGATGGAGTCTTTTGCTTAATCCGCACTATGTCCTGTTTATGTCCACACAGCCTTTAAAACACCAGAGAGCATTGATGGTTAAACCACAGGCAGAAACTTTTTTTAGATGATGAGGTAACTGTCGTGGCAAAGACAAAACCTGTTTTGTCTAGTTAGAGTGAGATGAATAGCAATTCAATTCTCACGGTTTTCATGCAGTTGATACGCAGATTGAATACTTCTGCACAAACCTCACAGGGACACAGAGAGAAGTCTAATAATAATCATACTTTATCCTTAGTCAACATTCACTCTTAGGTTATACTTAACTGTGCATATTCTTCATTATGTTTTGGCAGCTACAACAAGCACATGAGCATTTTAACACACCAATTCCCATAACAGAACAAAGCACACTGAAATCAATTTAAGGTTTTTATTGCCACGAGCTCAGGACGAAACAGTCAACAAAGATCCAGACAAAATCTATACTTGAGTTACAACAGTAATTAGAGCTCTAATTACAAATGACACCCAAAGTTAAGATTTCCAACATTTAAAAATGTATTATTTCAAAAATGATTTTCAATAAAACTAAACTAATTTCCGTCACTAATTCATAATATAACAACATTATATACATTTTGTAATAATATATATAATATTGTGAATATTGTGAAATTAAGTATTTAATCAATCCAACATATTCTCACTCTTTTCTGGGGACCTGATAAAGCTGTAAAGGGCTGCTGTTCCCCAAAGTTGACTTAAGGTCTTTTAGAAACAGATGAACTACAGCAGTGTTAAAATCTGTGGTTATTTGTTCTCTAATAGGTGACATTGAACTATAGATAACCATTTCATTCCAGTTCTTTGTAAAAATGTCAATAATTTTATTGTGGATCAGTGGGTGAAATGTGAGTGAAGAAATTATTTTCACTCCACGGGCCACATGTTGGTCTTTTCTCAGATTAACTGAATTTTCTGCCAGTTTCACAAGTTTGTGGAGACACGATTGAATATCATCTTTTGGTTTGCTTCTTTGTTTTGTGTCTTTAATATCTAAGAGTGTCCGGTAGATACCACATTTTAAAACATCTTTTCTGAAAAATGTACTGTCCAGTTTGAAAGGGATTTTCTTGCATGTTTGAACATATGGATAAAAACAGCTGCTGGGACTTGAGATGTCAGAGAACTTGAGATCTGCAAAATAATTTGGACCCGTTAGTCCCCAAAACTTTGTGAACGCCACATCAGTAAAAAATCCATATTTACTGAGCCACTGATCAGCCATCTCTAAAAGTTTAAACATACATGGCTCAATATGTTTTTCTCTCTTCAAACAAGGACTGTTGAGAGTATAAATTAAAATATGCCGCACATTTGTTCCGTTGTTCAGTAGAAATTTGTCAATTTGTCGAATTAAGCTTTCCTCACTGTGTGATGTAACTTCAGTGGAAGGAGAAGCAGAATTTTTCCTCTTCTTGTCTCGATAACATGGACAAACGCCCTGAAAATGCTTATATTTACCATTTTTCATTATAATAACAGCAAATGCATATTGTTTGCCCCCTTTATGTTTCTTGTGGTAATATTTCAGCCAAAACTCCATATGTCTACCTGCAGGCACTGCATTAATACCTAATACATTTTTACATTTGAAAATAATTTCATTGTTCGATTAAAAAGTTCCTTTTTGACACAATTTGTTTGCTTTTTAAAATTGTCTTTTAACCACAGAAGATTTTTTTGTGTACAGAAAGTCTGTCTTATACCTACAGTACTGAAATCAAAGGGGCTGTAATTTGGTAAAACAAGTGCAGCCTGTAAATCTTGTAAATTGGCTGTTCTTGATATCATTGAAGGTAAATTACTGGCATTTCTAACTGGGCTCAAATTGTTTTTTACCGGAATTGCAATAAGGTATAAATTTAGGTTTCTGAAAGAATGCAAATGAAACATATTTATATTGAAGTTAGGTAACTGAAAATCTTCATCAAAATAATAGTTTTGAAAAATGTTGTTCTCCAGCCCATAGAGATGATCCTCCTGCTGCTGGTCCTCTTCCCTGGATAATGAAAAAGGGTGAACTTAGTTTAATTCACACGACAAAATCTTGTGCTTAACATTATATTATTTAACCTTTCAGCTGCAATGATCCCCATAAACTGAATACATTCAGCTACAACTGTAAACTGCCAACTGACAAACTTGTCAAAGACCAAGTGAACTCTGTGGTTGTGTTGGATTGAAAGATAGGCCTATTTCATATTCAATATCCTCTCCACTGGTTGGACATTGGGATGGACAAAGCATTATAATACTGCTCAAGATAGGCTAAAGGAGTTCAGTAGAACAACACAGCCGAGAGATACTGTCTTCTCAAGAAAAACAAAAGAATCAGTCGATTCATGACATTTACTTTAAGTGACAACGCCCTCTGCAGTCGTAGTAAATATGATAGGAGCAGAAGAAGTCTGGTTTTAATTAAGTGACAAAGTCTGTGTATGGAGGAGGTCAGGCTGAATGGATGAGTCACCAAAAAGTTAAACTTGAACTGCCCTAACTTCCCCTAAACTTAAGACAATTCACTGTAACCCAATCTATCTTTCCCTAAACCCAACCAAGTAGTTTCTATGCTTAAACCGTAACCATATCATCATAAAAAGTAGGCTATTTAATTTTTTGACAGCAGTTCATTTTAAGATATGGAAGGAATAGACAAATGATGCTAGGCCTATAGGATAGGCCTATATAACACGTTTGTGTTGTTCTTCACCAAGTTTGATGTATTTGACTAGTTAGTTGAAAAAATAAATAGGTAAGATCACAGAAACCCCAAAGGGCATGAGTATAAATAAATCATGTTAAAATAGGGGTCATTATTGAAGCATGCTTAATATTAATTACTGTAATATTATTATCCTATTTAGAGTTATAATAATGGGCTAAAACAGCATGCCATTTCTGGAGTTTACCTCTGGGGTGTGAAGAGCTGCACCTCGGTGGAACTGGTTGAAAACATCTCTTCTCTCTCAAGCATTTCAGGAACTTGTTGTCTGCTTCTGTCCGGCTTAATGAGGGAAAAAATCGATTTATTGGTAAAATGGTCTGTAGCCTATACTGTGTTCCAACCACTCAAAGCGTTTCACTACACCTCGCCCCATTCATACACTTTAATCTGGCACTGTGGCACAGCCTTGGGGAGTAAGATGGGGTTCAGGAACACTTCGACGTGCAGACTGAACTGCCTAATTCCCGAGTGGGCGACCGCTCTACCTCTAGCCTTCCCAAATATTAGGCTACACATATAAAATTGGGTCCAAATGATGTTCTTACAAGAAGAGAAAACGAACGTTTGTTAAAGATTTCTTGATGTTGGTTAACAAACGTGTTGTTTAAATTTAAAGTGTAGAGTATAGTTACCTGCATGGCTTGGGGCTGCAGACACTAAAGAAAAAACATTTGATTAGGAGGATAAAAAGATAATTTAATTTAAAGTAGCATATAGGCCTAAACGTTTGTAGCTTTTGCTTTAAATTTGGTCAGGATTCGGCAACTTAAGGCTACAGACAAAACACCCTGCATGAAAAACAGAAAGCTTAGCCAATTTGTTCAAAATAGTCGCGACTTACCAGAATGGATCCGCTAACCCCATTAAGCAGGGGTTGACAGATGTGTTCTAGAGGATATTTAAAAAACGTAAATCTTACTATTCCATAAGATCCTGTGTTTTTTTCAGAAATCCAGTAGATAACAGACCTGTCAACCCCTGCTTGATAATACGTTTTTCTTTCTTGCTTTCTTCTTTTTTATGTTGTGTAGCCTTCTTCCTTGAAGAAAATTTACTTAGTTTTTGTGTGTTCCTGTGTTAACCTAACCGGCTTTGGCTACTGAAGTAGTCAATGTTTGATGGAGTTCATAGATGTGTGGCTGCTTATAAATCTTCCCATGGCCAATCATTTTGGAGAATCTGCTGTCGCGTGCCATCTTTCGTTACGGAGCTACAGAGGCTGGACTGATGGGATTTTGATAGTAAATTTCGAGCAGCACACCACAAAGCTTGTTCAATCATGTTTTTATCAAAAATTCGATCTATGTTAACTTTTAAGGACACCGAGACCATTTTACATGCCTTCATCTCATCACGCCTTTTCACCTGTTTAACCCAAAAATCTATTGATCGACTCCAGACTGTCCAGAACTCAGCTGCCAGGCTTTTAACCAGAACAAAGAAATATGACCACATCACCCCTATTTTAGCTTCACTACACTGGCTCCCAGTATGTTTTAGAATTGACTTTAAAATTGTATTGATCACTTTTAAAGCTCTTCATGGCCTCTCGCCTTGTTATATTTCTGACCTTTTAGTCCCATACACACCAGCACGAGATCCTCGGCCAGAGGTCTGTTGTCTGTTCCAGAGTCTCGACTGAAAACTAAAGGGGACAGAGCGTCGGCTCTCTTTAGTCCCTTCTTTTAACTCTTTTAAGTACCTTCTTAAAACATACTTTTATAGGAGAGCCTTTTCCCGATCTTATTTGACTTTATTTTGTCCCTTTTATTTTATTCTGCTTTACTCATTTTATATTTATCTTAAACGTGTATTTTAGTCTTTTCAATGTTTTCTTTCTTGTTTCTGTATTGCTTTTTGGGGTATTATTGTCTTTACACTTGTTAAAGCACTTAAACTTTTTGAAAAGTGCTCTACAAATAAAGATTATTATTATTATTATTATTCAAGTTTAAAGGGTGGAGCACCCATGTGTTAGAAATGACAGTGTCAGATTGACGAGACCCTCCTCATCCGCCTTTACCTCCAGTTTCTCACTGGTTGTTGTTCACTGATGGGCTGAGACATGATTTAAAAGTAAAGGGAATTTTATTCAGTAAATGAAAAAAAGGAACTGAATATGGCTGCTGAGAGGGAAAATGACAGTGTCAAATCGACGAGACCCTCCTCAACCTCCTTTGCCTCCAGTTTCTATCAGGGGCAGCGTCTGTGGGTCCTTCCACTGAGCTCATCAGAAGTCCCGCTCCACATCTCATTCAGATCTTCAGCTGTTGCTATTCACCCTGCACCACCACCAGCCTGCATCAGGGGGCATTCCTGTAGGCCCGTGATGTGGCCACGACGAAATACTAGCCGACCTAGTCCTACCTTTTCACATTTTTCTATTGTGCACACTATGTCAAATAAATTAATTGAACGACTCTTTAAGCTGCTCTTTCAATAAAGTCCCTCGATCATAACTGAAATAATGAATGTCTGCCGTATTTTTCATTCTTATGGGATTTCAACAAGTCAGTACTTGAGACTTGAATGCTTTTAAATGTGAAGTCCTATTTTTTTTCCCCTGAGCATGAAAAATCTCAAATCATTGTTTAGGCAAATATGCAAAGAGAAGCCCATATACTCTCATACATGACGTCTTAAAGGGAGACTGATGGAAAGTAGGCTATGTAAGTTATCAGCTACACCACCTTGGGAATTGAAATACCAACAAGAAAAAATGTACAGCCAGATAACTATAAGATTAATCTCACTGGTTGTTGTTCACTGATGGGCTGAGACATGATTGAAAAGTAAAGTGAATTTTATTCAGTAAATGAAAAAAAGGAACTGAATATGGCTGCTAAGAGGGAAATGATTCCCCAAACTAGGGACAAAAGGTGTTATTAATATGTTTTACAGAAAAAAAAGGAAAAAAGAGGCCAAGTCTGGTAACAAATATCCAGGGGTGCCACCATGCACTCACCACTAAAGTTTCTTCACAGAAACCTATACAGATACACACACAGAACAAAACAGAATTAGTTTTTTGTCCCAGTGCCTTTAACCAAACCATGCAGTGAAGGGACCTCACTAAAGATGACTAGCCTCACCAATCAGAAGCAAAACGAGATAAAAATGGCTTAAAAGGTGTACATGAATGGCAACTGAAGTCAGATTCTCACTGGAAGTTAAACTAGAGCTGTTTCTTTTCCTAGTAAAGCCTACTGTAAATATTTCCCTCTTGTTTCATTTACTGTGAAATCTGCACGTTATAATCTTTCACTTTTGTTTGTGTAATTCACGTTTATTGTGCAACTATGGGTGCAGTCTTACCAGAAGTGGCATGATGAAACCATACACCGGTATGTTGAAACTCTCTTGCATGATACACTGAATTGAAGCAATGGCTTATAAACAGATTCTTAGTTCTCAGGCTCCCTCTAAAATTGCTCACATATGTTAAAAAAATTAAAAATCAAGTAAGTAAAATTTGAATCTAAGACATAAAACAGTGCAGAACTTAAATGATAGAAATCAAATATAGTTCTGTAGACAAGTGTACTGGTAAAATGTATACTGATTTAAACAGGTTACGCAATATACATATTGAGAAAAGGCACATAAATAGATAGCCAATGATTATAACAGCTTGTAACAGGTAGTAAAATAAATAAATACATCTACTATATACTGTGATGTGTACTGGTATAAACAGGCAGGGCTAATAAATGAGATGTACAGGTTGTAACCAGGCAAGTAAGCAGGTACAGTAGGTTATGTGACGGGGCTCTTTCACTGTAGTCATAGAAGAGCTTTCTGTGTTATGAGGTAGGAGGAGGAAGAAGAAGAAGAAGAAGAAGGAGGAGGAGGAGAAGAAGAAGAAGATGAATACTTTATTACTCCTGCAAAGGGGAATTCAATGTTTTTTCACTTATTATAATTCTTATCTACTTTATTAGTAGTGATGTCTGTACATTGTGTCTCACTACCTTTTCCCTACTGTGCAGTGACACTTTGCCTCTTTATGGTTACATCTCAGAAGCCAGGATAGAGCAAAGCAATATGGAAAAAAAGAAACCAAAACCAAGACCTGGAGTCTGTGAGGAATCATTTTCTCATCCCTGTGCTGTTGTTTCAGATGTGGAGGGAGTGTCAGACCAGGCTGTGTTTCTAAGCACACTTTGGTTCTGGGATGGGCTCTTTGGTTGCCAGCCTCTGCATTAGGCCTGGTTTCCTCAGAGTGCTCTGTGATGAGAGATTTCAAAGCATGAGTCTACTTCAGCACTCATTACTGCTGTTTGCACTGTAAAGCTAGTGTGATCCAGTAGGGGGAGACAAAGCCCACCTCAACTGTCAGCAGAGTTCCAAAACGATATGTAAACAAAATGTAAATAGTAACTTTGACTGTATATTTAGTATGTGTGAGCTTGCTTGCCTTGTCATTCTTTGAAATCCACATAATGTTTAAATCATCTGTGCTTATTTTAATTCTTACTCTTGACAAATCCCACGCTCTGAAACTGGCAGACACTCGGACTTCATCAGTATGGACTTGACAAGTGGTGATTTTTGTAGTCTATATTTTTAAATAATTACTCTCCCCCCGTCCTTTCTTAGACATTTTTGGCTCCTCTCCATCAAAAAGTATATAATCTCCAGAAGCCATGTCAGAAGCCTCCTTTCCTGTTTTAACAAACTACCATCACTGACAGCAACCACTTAAATGCTCGTCTGAGAACATTTTGAGCACTCTGTACTCAGGTTCAGGGCAGTGCAGAGACCTCTGGAAGGGAAGGTGCTCAAAGTATAAAAGGGGCACATTGAACAAGGATCTAGGGCTGCTCTCAAAATATTGATACAGAAATATCTCGTTATGTATTCCTTGCTGATGTGCGTATACAGATGCTTCTGTATGGATAAATCAGCAAATGCTTTGACACAGTTTTGAAAAAGAAACACAGGGAATACCCAGCTCTGGTACACGGGCTGACATAACTTACAGGGAACAGTTGCTGTTGAGGGGTTGCTGGTGATGTTGCTGCTGATTCTACTGGAGGTGACCTGTGACTAGAGATATTATAACAAACATAGGATATATATTAGCTTATTAAACAATTATGTGACTATGACAAGATGTAAAGACTGCTGAGTGTTTAGGACTGGCTCACTATGACTGGCCTCCTGTAGTGCTGCAGCTGCTGGCAAGGCTGACTGCTTCGAGAAAATAAGAGGAAGATGCTCACAAAGACTGCTGCACTCCATGAGCTGCAGGTAGTGAAAACAAGATACCAGATTCAAAAAAGTGTGGGGAATAATCTGAGAAGGATACAGAACTAGGAGAAAGACGAGGTTGGCCAAGGCAGGGGTAAGAGTGAGAAAATCTATAGAAGTGTGTGTGTCTATAGGCTATATTTTGTATATGTACTGTATGTTTAATGATTTTATATATTGCATTGTGAATCTGAGATATATTTTGATTGACTATAGGTCTAATCTTAAATCTAAATAAATAAACCAAGATGTGTGTGTGTGTTTATTCTGTTCAGGCCCGGATTGGCCCTCTGGCAATTCTGGCACATGCCAGAAGGGCTGGTGTGATTTTCTATTGTTTTGGGCTGAGCTGACCAGTTGCTGCACCTACCCACAGAGAGATGGGCCGGCCCATATTTATAGGGGTTATAGGGGGGTTTCTCCCCCTACTGGCAAGTGATATGGTAGGACGTGAGAGGAAGAGGCAGAAGCAGAGGCCCTCCCCTCTGCCCAAAGTAATATGCTCCACGTCAAGAGCACGCAACCAACATAAAAAAGCGGGGGAAAGACTAAAACAAATCTTGCTAGCATTTCAGTAGCCGATCTGCAGGTAAAATGGACAAAAAGACGAACTTTGTGAAAGTAAAGGGTGGTGCAGAAAAAATAAGGGACAAAAACGCAAATGTCTTGAGGCCCGTGCTGAAAAATATCCCAAGATAAAAATGATTCTCCCCCACAGTCAGCTCAAAATAGTGCTAACATTGTCAGTGTCAGCCAGGCACAGAAAGCTGACGTTAGCCAGTTACTTTTACTTTACTTTTACTTTTTTACTTATCACGTGCTAGCAGCAGTTCTAGCAATGTTACACCCACTGTTGGGGGCCTCGAGTATTAGCAGCAGTGCACTGCTATCTCCCCGACAAGGAACACAGTAGCCATGAGGTGTGGCTGACGATGTTGCTGAAGAGTTGGATGGAGGAACTGCACAAGCTAACTTTACAGAAGTACGTGACAATGTTATTTGTAGTATCTTGAGATTCCCGTTATCAGAGGCAGACACTGTCTTCAGTTTAGCTGACTTTATTGCCAATAACATCATAGCAATATAACATGACCAA